>NC_140172.1:109626840-109631060 GCF_963971535.1 Notolepis coatsorum | reverse complement strand
CCCACTCCTCCCGGGCAGCGTGTCGGTGTGTCCTTGAGCAAGACACTTAACCCCTAATTGCTCCTGATGAGCAGGTTGGCACCTTGCATGGTTGCCTCCGCCGTCGGTGTGAATATGTGAGTGAATGTGTGAGTGAATGGGTCAAATGTGAGTAAAAAAAATTGTAAAGCGCTTTGGATTAAAGCGCTATATAAAAAAGCAGCCATTTACCAGCCATTTAGTTGAGGCGAGGCATGACTGTTGATTGGACAAGGAGTTGGGTGGCTTCTTTTGTCAGGAAGGGGTGGATCCTTCTGACCTTGCTCAGGAGGAACCTGCAGGTTCTGGTCGTTGTGGCGATGTGAGCGGAGAAGTTCAGCCGATCGTCGAGGACAACACCAAGGTTCTTGGCGGTCTGGGACAAGGCTACAGCTACATTTTCCACTGTCATGGAAAGGTCAGTCAGCAGAGAGGATTTGGCCGGCAGGTGAAGCAATTCTGTTTTGCTTAGGTTCAGTTTGAGGTGGTTGGTCGTCATCCAGGCCGAGATGTCGGACAGACAGGCCGAGATCCGCTTAGAGACATGGATATCTAAAGGAGGAAAGAAGAGGAAGAGTTGAGTATCATCGGCATAGCAATGATACGAGAAGGCATGAGACGAGAAGACATGAGATTTGCACCTTAGCCCCTCCTGAATTGGAGGTCAGTGCTCTCAGAATGGGACAATATAGTAGAATAGAATAGAAGTACTTTATTGATCCTGAGGGAAATTCAGTACTACAGATCGCTCACAGTAAACATTTAGGTAGTCAAAAATCTAAAATCACAAATCACAAATAAGAATAAAAATACAGTCAGCGATATACATTTTAAAATATGTATATACACAAAAAAATATACACTAATATACAGTAAAATGTACAACAATAAATGTAAAAAAAAATTTATGACGATGTAAAAAGTTAAAAGTCCAGCAAGATATGCCAGAGTTTGAACTGTCACTATATGCTCAGTGAGGCAGTGAGGCACAGTGATGCGTTATATAGTCTGATGGCTGGAATGAAGGACTCCCTGTGTCGTTCAGTGTTGCACCTTGGTAGTCTTAGTCTAACACTGAACATGCTCCTTCTATCAGCCAAGTCTGTGTATAGTGGGTGGGAGGGGTTGACCATGATGGCGTGGAGCTTAGCAACATCACCACTTCTTAAGCAACTGAACCCAAAGAAGATACCGGAGCTCACAATTCACTTTAATATGTATAATATTATATTATAATATAATATAAATATTTTATTGATAAGTTGCAAACAACTAACGTTTCGACCCGCATTGCAGTCAATAAGAAGTGGCCCGTAGACCTGTTCCTATATGAACACTGAACCTTGAACACTGACCGTTACGAAAGCTCGATATCAAAATGTTGCAGTCAGTGTTGTGTAATTTATACCCAAACATGGAACGCTGACAGTATGAATCCATAGTATCTTTTCCATTAGCTCAATATCAAGATGTTACATAAGAACTGACTGTCTATAACTCAGTGTTGTGTACGCTGACCAGGGCCGGATTAACGACCGGGCCGTTTGGGCCACGGCCCGTGGGCCTCTAGTGACAAGGGGCCTCCAAAATAAATTACTTTTTTCTTGGAGATCGATGTCATACTGTGACACTGAAATGAAAAAATATTTCATCAACTAAAATATTTAGTCAACAAAAATATTTCATCAACTAAAATAATACAGTACGTCACACCCCGTGCCTCTCCCTGCCGTCTGCAAGTGGCTAATCTTGAGTTTCCGACCCCCCAGTAAGCTAACCATGGATAAATCCAAAAAAAAGAAAGTCTGAGGAAAATAGAGGGTTTAATTCAGCGTGGACAGATTAATTTGCTTTCACGACTAACGATGCAGGCTTATCTGTAGCCTATGCCTGATATGTGGTGCGAAATTTGCGAACAACGATTACTGTCATTTTGATTAGTGTAGTTTGCCTGGTATGTAGCCTTGGTTAGTGGCTGCCCCACCAATCTTTTACATATAAAACGCCACTGTGCGTGCGTGCACGTGTATGTGTGTATGGGGGCCTCCACAAGAGTCTGGCCCAGAGGCCTCTGAATTCTTAATCTGGCCTTGACGCTGACAGTATTCAAT
Source organism: Notolepis coatsorum (assembly GCF_963971535.1). Classification (NCBI taxonomy): domain Eukaryota; kingdom Metazoa; phylum Chordata; class Actinopteri; order Aulopiformes; family Paralepididae; genus Notolepis; species Notolepis coatsorum. The sequence continues at coordinate 109,628,931 of NC_140172.1, read as the reverse complement.
TCAAACCTTTATTTATTCTCGAAAAGGACAATTGAGGTCACCCTCATTTTCAATGTCGAGACTTACAGACATTTCAATGCATACATTTTTTACAATATAATAATAATAAATAATCATAACTCCATATATATATATATATATATATATATATATATATATATATATATATATATATATATATATATATCACCTTTCACACAGGACCGCAGCCCAAAGTGCCCCACAGCAAATACCATAAAATGAACATAGGCATAACATTTGCATACAATAGGTATCAATCCCCACCACATCCCCATCCAAGACACACCCCCTCATAAAGCATGTCATGACCGAAGGAAAACACAACCAGCAAACCCCATTCCCCCACCCCCAAACTCCACAGAGGAATGACAGGTCACGCACCCCAGGACATAGTACATAGTCATACAATAACACATTTTCAACTTTTGACGTAGTAAATATTAGGCCTACATAGATGAAGTGCATTAAAAGGAAGAACACCATATCACTTATCAAATGTACTAATTTAAGTAAGTTAAAACAGTTACAGACTGTTGCAGGCAGGACTGCAAGTAAGCCTCTAAACCGCCCCTGCGTTAGAGGTAGTTTTATCTTCAGCAAGAGCCGAAGAGAGTTCCATGTAGTAGGGGCACTATAATGAAAGGCTGACTTTCCAAGTTGGATCTGTAAGGGGAACCTCCAGTGTAAGCCAATCATTTGAGCGTGTTATATAGGGTCTAGAGTTCCAAACTAGTAGTGATGTGAGATAAGGAGATCATTTCCTGTTAATGGCCTTTAAGGATGAATAAATACCAGTGTTGATTCCGCCTATCTGCCAGAGAAGACCAACCACTTTATCATATAAGATGCAGTGGTGTGTATCATATCTGTCACCAGTGAAAAATATAAGAGCAGAATGAAGTGGTTTAAGAGTCTAAAGGGCAGGACTTCTGTAAATCCTGTCTCCATAGTTCAAGACAGATAGAAAGACTGCTTCAATAACCCTCTTTCTACACATCATTGGGAAACTAGATATATTCCTGTAAAGGAAACCAATTTTTCCCCTCAATTTACTGGCAAGGTTGTCTATATGATATTTAAACGAAAATGTATCATCGAGCCAGATTCCAAGATATTTATATTCAGTTACCCTTTCTATGTCGATATAAGCAGACTGTTGTGATCAATATTTCTGGCCCGAGAGAACACCATGAATTTAGTTTTGCTTGCATTTAGTACAAGCTTAAGCCTTATAAGCTCATCTTGCAGAGCATTAAATTAATGTTGTAGATTGTCAGTAGCTATTTGTGCAGAATCCGTGATACACTAGATACGTGTGAATCCCCAGTATCTTTTCCTTTAGTTCCAGAGCCAGGCCGTAGGGATATGGAGGATAGATCATGGGCTACTTCTCCTCTCTGAGAGATTGTGAATTTGAATAAACAATGCTTGGGCTTTTCTATCGCAGGAAAAGCGGCATGGTAATTCTGACACGTCCTCTTGTTTTCTGATAATTTGTTTTGTTTTTAAAAGATCCTTCGTTGATACTGAAATACTTTCCTTATGGCAACAGAGGACAAAAATAAAACTGGAGACCAAAAGAAAATAGAACCACAGGAGTTATACTCCACCAAATCAAACACAAGATAAGCATTGTTTAACGAAAACAAACATCACATCTTGAATGGCCTAAACCAAAGTCTTATGTTATAACTGCTCTGATTTATTTATTACATTAGATTCAACACAATGCCTAAGATAGGAGAGGCCAAATAAACAGCCATGTTTAGGCACGACTATGAACTGCAGCCTGTATCGGAAATTCTAAAAGCCTTATTTTTTTTATCTATTCCCTCAAAATAAAGGCCTTTTATTTCATATACCAGTATACGACTCACAGTTATGACTGGATTTTAAATAGGCTGGACATACAGCACATTTTCTTTTAGTATTCAAGAACAGCAAAGTGTTCAGAAGGGAATTTTGATAGATAGATAGATAGATAGATAGATAGATAGATAGATAGATAGATAGATAGATAGATAGATAGATAGATAGATAGATAGATAGATAGATAGATAGATAGATAGA
>NC_140172.1:109551840-109624340 GCF_963971535.1 Notolepis coatsorum | reverse complement strand
TATTTTTTTATTGTTTTTTATTTTATTTTGTATCAACTCAGTAGATCATCCTCCATGTGTGTGTGGTTTTACAAAGTCTACACAATGGGAAAGCATTAAACCAATCATCTGTCTAAACCTCGTAACTCTATTCGCCCTCAAATCTGTGTTCGTTTTTTTCATCTGCTGAAAAGTTGGGTTTTTGGAGTTATGAGGTTTTGTCCCGCCAGCAGCGATAACCTTTTTAAAAATACAGAGCAGAGACCCTCTCTCCCCCACCACCAGACTCAGGCCCCGTTTAGACGGAAACGCTAGCAGGTGAATCCGCAAAAATATTTTTACAGATGTGCCTTTCGTTTATACGGAAACAGCGTTTTTACGGGGTGAAACCGCAAAAAAGTGAGACTACCTTCCAGGGTGGAATTCCTAGAAACGCAAAAGCTTTGCGCTCTCGTCTAAACTGTTATAACGTATAAATCTGATAAAACGATGACGAAAGGTTTGTCACGGCTCTGGTCGCGCGTACTGCTTACGTCACAGGTAGCAGGTATGCGCCAGTAGCCGAGACGTAAACAAAGCAAGTATGTCTGACTTATATCAACGGAGATCACCTGAAGGCTACATTGGCAGTACTTTTAACCCTTTCACTGCCACACGACAGAAGGTTACCCCTTTACTATCACACAACCGGCTGTCGTGTGGCAGTGAAAGGGTTAAATACACAAGAATCTGTCCCGCGGCGTGAGTGGACCCACTGTCTGTGAGTGACTCTGCTTTGGTGCAATCACATTCCCCATCCACAGTCTGCGAATCAGAGGCAGAGTAGGGCGGGTCTTCACAGCACGTCATGTGACATATGCGCCAATCGTGTGACAGCGGGTCTCCGTCGTTACAGCGTCGTCTGCACGGAGAATTCCACTCCAAAACGCTCGTCTAAACGTAAAATTAAAAGTGAAACCGCAAGATGACTTTTGCGGTTTCTGTTCACAAAACGCTCGTCTAAACGGGGCCTCAGAGGTCAGGCTCCCAGCTTCCGCTTAATCCATATACTTCCATGGTTCAGAGCGCATGAGCTCCAGAGATATGGGATGTACAGTATTAGGTCACTAGATGGTTTCTTTTATGTGTAGCTTGTGTAGTACAGGGTTGGGTTTAACATATGTTAGGGGCATAACAATTCTGAATTGATATTGAAAATGAAATAAATAATTTGCTTTCAATGCTTGAATCATATCGTGACTTTCAAATTGAAAGTTGAATCAAATTGCCACACTGCCACACCTCTAGTGGCAAAATAATTATTGTTATTTATGTACAATAACTTTTTTTTACGATTTGAGTGCTTTACCTAACACATTCGGGGCCATTGGGATCCGTCTAATCCCACTCTATACGGTCAGCATATCAAAACAAACTTTCATTGTGCGTGAGGCTGTTTGTAGAACTAAATCTATACTTTATATTATTGCTATATGTCCATTCTCATTGTCAATTGACACTATAAACCGTCTCTTCAATATGCCTTAAATAAATAATTATAATAATAATTATTTCATCAATACGTTCCCATTTTATAGCGTTGTGAATATGAACGTTATAGCAGAATGTTCTGGGGCATTTCCTGGAACGCGAGTTTAGGGCGCTAAGCTAATAACGTTAAATCGAATGATGTTTCGGCTATAGACAAGCTAGAGCTAAAACTCAAAATGCATATTTTCAGTATCATGGTCCACCATGAATGCATGAACGGGGGGGGGGGGCGGGGGACGTCGTTTCTGATTATTGATTACCAATAACGGCATTAGCCTCAATAGCCTTATTCGCTGACCGGGTGGATGGCTTTGAGAGCAAGGCCCGATCAGGCTGTAATTGACGTAAAATCGCTCTTACCTGTGGCCAGTTGGATCACAAAAAGGATTTCCCAGTTATCGATAGCCATCTGGTAGATCCATATGTCCATTGGCTGATGATATATTCCTTTACTGCATACTGAATTCAGCGTCCCAAAAACTATTCCAGGCCATCGGCTACACGCATAGCTTTAGGCTAACAGAAAAGCCCATTCATAATGAAAAATAAGAAAACACCGGTCTGTAACAGGGAACACTGCATTATCGAGACAGCGCCCCTATGAGGATCTGGCTGGTAATACACTTTTCCGAATTCCAAATCTGCAGTGCCGCTCGGTGACATTGAGTAGGATATTACAATGGAATAAAAGCCAAAACAACCTTGCCACGTATACATACGTGGTTGGCCGTCAATCGTTGGATCCGAAACACGTATGTATACGTGGTTGTCCCCGAATGTGTTGGTACGTTCTGATTTTTGGAACCCTATATTTTCGATAGGTAGCGTCCTGTGGTGGAAAGTAACAAAGTACATTTACTCAAGTACAATATTTTACAAAGGAGATATTGTACTTTTTAGTCTAACTACATTTATCTGAACCCATCAGTTACTAGTTACTTTGAAGAAAAATATTTTGCATAGAAAACATGGCAGAAATAGCAAATAATCAGAGCAACATAACTGGACCAAATACTACGTTAACATAACCTTTAGAGGTCAATGGTTTGAGAGATTGAACGACACAAAGATCATGTAGAATGCATACTTTTACTTTTTATACTTACATTAAGTACATGCAATATCATACACTTCTCTACCTTTACTTAAATATAATTTTAAATGGGGTACTATTTTATCTTGGTAATTCTACTTTTGCTTTGAGTAAAGGAACTGTGTACTTCTTCCACCACAGCCTGCAGCTCTGGCTATTTAAATCAAAGTTTGGCTTAAATCAAAGTAGGCTAATTGGGACAACGACTGTACGAGCCCTGGAATAAACACTGACGTCTACTCCGCAGTGTAGGTTTCTGCATTTATTTCATGAACGATAACATGATTAGGACGTATAGGAAATAGGGCTATGGTTCCAAAAATGTTTACTTGACCTTTAATATGTTTTACCCTGACATTTCATCACTGAAATGGTTTTACTGAGAAACAGGGGTTTTGCTTTCCAAAGCACGACTGATTTGAAAGCCCTTGATAATATTGGCTTGACATCATTCTCCATCAACAATGGCCAGCCAGGACTTGAATCAGGCTATTCTTTCACTGTAGTGACAACTGACCAGGAATCAGCTGTAGTCAGTATGTCAGTTTGAGTTTGTATTTTGTTGTCAAGTTGAAATCTATCATTTTAATCATAGGCACAAAGCTACCTGCAAAGTAACCCGCAAGGCAAGCTATCAGTCTGTGGTCGCCTCTTTCGAATATTTAGAAGGACAGCAGAACAAGAGCATTTAGGGAACCAAAAAAATAACATTATAATAATGTAATAATCATTAGGCTATTGAATAGGCATTACCGAGTAGGCCAGGAACAAAAAGTTTATCATTATTTCTATATTTGTATATATCTTTGTGTCATAATTTGGTACCAACCTTTTCTTTTGTGTCAGAGCATCAGTCAGAAGCCTAGAAATATTGTACTTTTTACTCCACTACATTCATCTGAAGCCTTCAGTTACTAGTTACTTTGAGGGAAAAGATTTTGCATAGAAAACGTGGCAGAAATTGATGAAGATAAGGTACTTTCACATTTGAACTTCAAGAGGACATAATCAGAGCAGCATAACTGGACCAAATACAGTTCATAACATAACCTTTAGAGGTCAATGGTTTGAGGATTGAACAGATTGAAATAAATCCTTATTTCTACATTTGTATATCTTTGTGTATATCTTTGCACCTGTTCTCTAGGTCACCCATCATGATTTGTTACCAACCTTTTCTTCAGTTTTGCACTTATTGTATTTCACTCTGTGTCAAAGCATCAGCCAGAAGCCGTAAACGTATGTTGTGAATGAAGGAAGCCTTCTGCCGAGCCCAGGGGTCAGCCCTCGAGCCGCGACCCTCGCTTCGTTTTGTATGGCCCCTCCTCCGCGAACAAAAGAGGAACGGGGCAACTTTCACATCCACTAAGGGACACACAGCTGTCCTTTTTGTCCTCATGCGAGGTGTATGTCACATTATGTCATATCGTGTTAAAGGCCCAATCAGCGGCACAAATGCAAACGAATGGGTTGCCCCACCACCGAAAATAAGGAATGAAAATGGAGCCACTGGACTAACTGGACTGCAGGACAACGGGTACATAATGAGTTTCTTTATGTAATGTGCTCAGTGTGTTTTGTGGCTGTTAAAGGTTTGTTTAGTTGGTAATGAAACAGAACTTGCTGCAGCGATATATTATAATATAATAATATATAATATATTACACGTAATGGTGCTTGGGAATCATCACATCCCAAGCCCTCAAACACTCTAAACTCTTGTATTAATGGTAAATGGTGCATTTATATAGCGTTTTTATCCAAAGCGATTTAAAAAAATGTCCTCACATTTTACCCGTTCACTCGCACATTCACACACCAACGGTGGAGGCTCGACCATGCCAGGTGCCAACCTGCTCATGAGTTAGGGGTTAAGTGTCTTGCTCAAGTACACTTCGACACGCTGCCCGGGAGGAGTGAGAATCGAACCGGGAACCTCTGGATTACCAGACGACTGCTCTACCTCCCGAGCCACTGTCGCCCCATAACGTCACACATGTACTGTATGACTAGAAAGCTTTAACACAGTGGTAAGCTGCATCTGAAATTAATCTCCAGGGCCCCCGGCTTTCCGATGGAGTATAACACTGGTAGCCTATTAGGCCTCAAGGGTTGAGAAACGTCCTAAATAGCATGTTTTCCATCTTCAGGAAAGTCATCAACCTTTATTTATTCTCGAAAAAAGACAAATGAGGTCACCCTCATTTTCAATGTCATCAAGACTTTACAGACCTTTCAATCCATACATTTCTACAATATAACAATAATAAATATTAATAACTATCTATATAGTACTTTTCACACATGGACCGCAGTCCAGAGTGCACCACAGCAATTTGTATAACGTGAACATAGGCATAAAATCAGCACACAAATTGACAGAATAAAAATACATGCATAAATTGCAGACATAAGAATAGGTATAAAAGACAATAAAAGTAGTGCAATGAGTACAATAGTACAATGTCGCTCGAAGGCATGTGAACCCCCCCGGAACAGTCAGTCCCCCAAACACCCCACACATCAATCCCTACCATATCCCCATCTAATAGCACCCCATGAACGAAGGAAAACACAAACAATGTACGCGAATAGGACCTACATTGATATGATCAAGAAAAGCGCGGATCAGGGCTTTAAACCGCATGGAGTCCACATGTCATCAGTATGGCTTCCAGTCTGGTTGGGAGGCACATCGTCGCCCGCTGTCACCGTGAATCACACAGTCGCTGTAAAAGAGCAGAGGGTAGTAAATAAGACGCAGGTCGTGTAACTGATTGAGGGGAAAACTGCTGTCCATTCTGTGCAACTCTGTTTGTCACAGCTGTCGTGGTGGGCGACGCCGTTCCGTTGACACGCACGCACACGCCGCGGCTACTGACAACACATATGCACACAAAGACACACAAACACACACACACACACACACACAAACACACACTCTAACATATGTTATCCTGTCTGTGGTTTCTGGTCTAATAATGCTTTCTATACCACACATGTGTGCGAGAAAGATTGTGGCTGTGTGTTTTTGTGTGCGATATCAAGGCCATATGGTACGAATAGGCTAAGACACACACACTTTATTTAAGTGTTCAAAGTTCAGTTCTAATCACATTTACGCATTGGATTCAAATATCACAAGATGTTCAACATGTGCTTTCTGAACACCTACAGATACAAAAAGTATCCTCTCCCGCGCACGGTGTGGCTACAGTACCTATTACAGCAGAGCTAGAACAACACACACATGAGACACACATGCCTACCATACACACAGCCAGCCATGGACCTACAGACATTTATCGTATCTATGGTTTCTGGTTTAATAATGCTTTCTACACACATTTATGTGTGGAGAAAGAGGGTGGCTGTGTGTGTGTGTGACTGGTTTTGTGTGCGATAATTATCAAGGCCATAATGGTACTGAATGATACGCTAAGACCTTTCTCTACTAACCTGGCGTAGTATGCATAGAGATAGCCTACCATCCGCTGTGGAGAATTATGAGTGGTATACATTTAGTCAAGGGCTTTACTCAAGTACATCTTTTAATGAACCCAGTCTGCAATGGATCTGAAGGACTGAAGTACTCAGATACTGTAAACACATCTAGAATGTGTGCTTTTACCTTGGATGCTGAGGTAGCCCATACTCTTATAGGCTAGCAAATACTTACATATTTTGACTTTCACCACAATAATATTCAATAAGGGTATTTCTACTTTTACTTAAGTAAATGATTTGTGCACTTTTCCCACAACTAAATCAAAGTGATTGTGTGTAAACGGTATACTTCTTTCACCACACGTGGCTATTTAGCCACAAAACTAAATAAAATGTTTGTACGAGCCCTGGAATAAACACTGACAACTACTCCGCAGTGCACCCAAAGTAGGTTTCAGCGATTATTTCAGGAACTGTACCGATATAGTATAGGAAATCAAATCAAATCAAATCAAATTTATTTATAAGGCCTGACAACACACGTTAATGTCCCCATGGGCCGTACAGGTCTTCTTTAAACAAGTCAAAGAAGAAAACATAACAATAAGTCAAGAACAGAACAAGAACACCATAAGGTCCAAACATTTTTAGATGAATGCAAAAAATTAAAATTAAAAATTAAAGAATGCAATGAAATAGGGCTAGGGTTTCAAAATTCACCCTAAATGTCTGTTGTTTGGAATGAGGGCTATATAGACTCATGTACGCATTGTGTTACTATTGAGTCTAAATAGTCCTCACCTTTGACCGGCCCGACGATAATGACCATTAGACTCAACCGTTAAATTGCACGCTTATCCCCCGTATTCGTACGCGATCGGGTCTACTTGTTCCTCGTTCCTTTAAAATGAGACAATGTGGGGCGGTCAGGTGGCATAACGGAGATTGCGTTCGTCACCAACCCCGGAGACGCTGGATTCGCCTGTTCGAATCCAGCTCACAGCTCCGGGGTTGTCACCAGCTTGGCTGGCCGTTCACACTAATACAATTGGCAGTATTAGAGGGTGGGAGAAGCTGGTGGGGTGGGTCCGGGTCGTTGTAAACAGCGACTCCTACAGTTCGGTCGGGGCGCCTGCTAAGCGTGGATAGGATCTAAGGGCGGTAGTGTGATCCTTCCACACGTTACACGCTCTCAGTGAGAGTCCAGGTGAAAAGAAGCGGTTGATTGGCTGGACGTGTGTCGGAGGAAGCACGTGATAGCCTCCACTCTCCCAGACCGACTGTGGGGGGTAAGTGCGCAGCGACCAGGAAGGGGATTGGGAATTGGCATAACGACTAACATTGGGATGGGAGAAAATCGGAGGAAAAAGGAGGGGGAAAAAGATAAATAAAAAAAATGAAAAAAAAATGTATGTGACATAATTGCCTTTATCGCAGCTTGATAGCCAAAGGCGTGATTAGTTCCCCTCTGTGTTGCTCACGCACGTTTGTGTATTTTACCAACAAGTGCCATGAAAGCGGCGCTGTGCCGTCATATCCGACGCCACAGCAGCTTACGGAGACGAGAGATGAGGACAGGTTGACAAGCAGTCAGATAGATTTATTTAAGGAGGCAGGGGTGGGGGTGTGAGAGAGGGCACCTTGGGACAGACAGTAAGTACTCTGTGAGCACACAGTGACAGCTGCACCGGCCCTGTGCACCACAAAATGGACAATGGCGTGAGGGGGAAATGTGCTTGACGTCAGATAGGCTGTCGCTATGACAACCCTTTGACTTGTAATCGGGAAAGACAGTGGCTCGGGAGGTAGAGCAGGTGAGCAGGTTGACACCTTGCATGACCACCGTCAGCAGAATGGGTAAAATGTTTGATTGATTGATTGAACATTTTATTAATTAACAGATTGCAGAATGGGTACAATACAGTACAGCTCAATACACACAATTGTTAAGGGGATGCAGACCAGAGAAAGACTTTCGTTTTGTTTACATCAGGGTCCCGCATTTTCAATTCATCGTAACATATATGACATACATGCCATACATACAGACAGACAGTACTTCTCCATCTAGACATTTATGACATACCAGATCTACAAATACAGTACTGTTTGTGATACAAAAAGAGTCTAAAAAAGAGAGTACTGTATATACATTTGAGGGGGAAGAAAAAGTACATTGGAGGATGTTGGGTAGGTGGGGTGGGGGGGGGGGGGGACTGTACATTGGAGGATGTTGGGTAGGTGGGGTGGGGGGGGGGGGTTGGGTAGGCGGGGTGGGGAACTGTACATTGGAGGGGGTTGAGTTTGGACATTTACAGGGGCTAGTTTCGAATTGCAGTCTCCCGTAGGTGCTCTTTTAGAGAGGTTTTGAAGGTGGGTAGTGATTCACATTCCTTTACAGCTGTGGGTAGGGCGTTCCACATTATTGTTGCATAATTGCGAAACGTGTTTAGTCCCTGTTTGAGCCGAATCTGGGTTTAACATGATTTGTGGAGCTCCCTCTGGTGTTGTGTCCGTGGTATTCACTGACCTTTGGGAAGTATTTTGACATGTACATGGGTACCTTAGTGGTGTAGTGTATCTTGTAGACCAGGCCCATTGCAAGTTGCTCTACTCTGTCGTCTACTCTAAGCCATCCTAGGTTGTCAAAGTGGGCAGGGGTGAGGTGGGTTCTAGGAGTAAGGTCAAGCAGTAGTCTGACCAGTTTGTTTTGTGATGTTTGTAATTTTGTTTTTAGCACCTTTGAGGTGCTTTGGTACCATGTGAGGAACAACTTGTAAAGTGCTTTGTATAAAAGTTATACATAAATGCACCATTTACCATTTATTTACCAAAGAGGGAGAGGGAGAAAAGGCAAAAAGTCTGACTGCCTTTCTGTACGTTTGTGAAAATTAAGAATAAAACAAACAAAAACCAAGTGTGTATAATTTAAAATAGGATGGGCCGATCCAGGCAGGGACAACTACATTTTTTGAGGACCCTTCTTGGAGGCCTGAAGAAAGTTAGTTCCCCTAGGCCACCTCAGGGTGGGAAAGAACATCTAGAATGTGTTTAACTTGGGTCAAGAAAAGGCTAACTGTTGCTGTGGAAAACTGGGAAGATCCAGCACAGCAATACCTGTCTGCCAGGGGGCACCACTAGCGGGGAATGATGCCCACAAATCCTATGTGTGTGTGTGTGTGTGTGTTGTGTGTGTCACATCCAACCAGCATTGAGCCATAAACCATTTGCTTCCTTGCATACATGACTGCGAAGGATTTAAAGGAACACTCCGACATTTTGGGAAAATACACTTATTCACCATCTTCCCCAGAGTCAGACTGAGGTTTTTGAGCTGAGGTTGAGGTTTTTGAGCTGTTAGAAGTTGTATTTCTACACTTCACTGACTGAGCTAGGCCAGCTGCTCCGTACCGCTACCAGTCCCTGTGCTAAGCTAGGCTAGCTTCTCCCTACCGCTAACAGTCCTTGTGCTAAGCTAGGCTAGCATGCACATGGACCTCTCTCTGGGGGGCTACTGGACACACAGAGATGAGACTAATCAATCTTCCTGTCTGACACCGGGGGGGTAGATGGAAAACAATCCCAAAGTGTTGTAGTTAAGCATTACATCACGCGATAATGTGTGTTATATGAATTAGATCACGCCTAGGGGTGGTTGTTAGGCCTGACGCGCAGCGGAGGGTCGTTAGACCCCCCTAGGCGTGATCTAATTCATATAACACACGACTTCAAGTGATATAATGCTTTTATACAATTGTCGAATTCACCCAACCTTATTGCTATACAATAAAATAAACACACAGTAATTGAAGCATAATTGAGATTTATTCACAAAACCATTCACAGAAAAAGTAGGTCCAAACAAAAAAAAAGTTGCCTCCGTGTCTAGAAGCAGAGGGAGGTGCTACAAAGCATGCCATCTAACAACAAACTTCATATAAATCCTGCGATTTATTATTGTTTTGACAATGGGTCATGACAAACCAATTACATAATCCAACATATGTGTAAACAACTAACATATTCCAGTTGACTGTATCTTTTTGTAATTATTCGTTACGAATATATCCATACTTCCATTGTGTCCGGGACATCCAGTGAAATCGTTTCGTGTGACAGTGTCCTTTTGAAGCAGAGGGAGGTGCAGAGGGAGGTGCTACAAAGCATGCTATCTAACAAACTTAATTTAAATCCCGCGATTTATTATTGTTTTGACAATGGGTCATGACAAACCAATTACATAATCCAACATATGTGTAACAAACTAATATTACATCGGTCCACGACCCGTGTAATGGTGCAGTCAAGTGCTTTGAGCAGGATAAACTTATAACTTATATTATATGTTACAGTATATAAAAATACCGTTTTACTTTTGTGCAGTAACTGAAGCTGCCACACCCCCCTTCCAATGTGCCTGATGTTATTCATTTTACTCTGCCAATTGGCGACCCAATAAAAACGGGACCCTAAGTTTGGGAAACGCAAGATCCAAGTAAAAAAAATTATAATAATCGACGGCCATTTTATTAAAAAAAATTTAAGTCCGCGATTTTAATTTAGTTTCACAATGGGTCATGACAAACCAATTACATAATCCAACATATGTGTAACGAACTAACATATTCCAGTTGACTATCTTTTTTGGAGGATTCGTTCTAAATATATTCATACTTCCATTTGTCTATCTATGGCGGACTCATTCAGAAAAAGTAATTCGGTTGTGGGAGGGATCTGGGGTCACGTGGAGTGTGTTATATGAAATAACAACGGCTAACTTGACTGTTTCAGCCAATCAGAATCAAGATATTTGCATGCCATTGTATAATGTTCCTTTAATACCCCCCCCCCCCCCCCCCACCAGCAGGGTCAGGGAGCCTAAGCAGAGCTTCGGTCTCAGACCTCAGGGAGCCTTTGATGGGAAATGATTTGAAAGAGAAAGTTTAGCATAAACGGGAAGTTTGTCTTGTTTGTTCCTGCCTTATGGTCCATTTAATAATCATGACATTGGCCTACATTGAAAGAAATATGCCCTTATTTGATGAGAGAAAAGTGTGCCTCTGTGACATTGTGATATTTTCTATATTTTATGACGATAGCTTTTCTGAAATTAAGGAGGAACATTCCCTGTTAGAATTAGCCCACAAAGCTAATTTCTGCCTCCATGGAAATGTATGGTCACTCTTGTACCAAGTGGGCAGTTTTATCCTGGATCGAACCATTCTCATCATAAGGGGGGTTTGGCTAAAGATTTTAATGGCTAAAGATTCCACTTCACTTGTTCCCTGTCCATTCACACATTGTTTTAAGTACACACCGCCAGGTTGTTAGAAATTCTGAACAATTTAACAAACAGCCCGTTCTGTCGGGCAGTCAAACCTTGTCTTTGAGGAATAAGTTCATTTTAGGAACATCAACCCCCACCCTCTGACAGAGTTCAGTTGGTGTGGCCCAGGGGAGGGGAAGGGAAGTGGCCAGGGGAGAGGGGAAATGTTCAACAATGACTTCATTAAACATGATGCCCAACACAACTGGACCTTACTGCTCTTACTGAGTACACTGGATGTGTCTTTGTTTTGCGAATAATGTATGGAAATCTAACTGGTGTTTCTTGCCAAGTCTAGGCAAGAAGGGTTAAATGGAACTTTGGTAAAGGCCACTTCAGCAGTATGTTGATCACAAGTGAGTAATGTTACTGTTATTTTTTTATCTTTATTATGATGGACAGGGATGACTTAGGGGATAGGGGATACAAATATTGAGCAATCAAGCCCTTGCCACTTAAAAAAAAAAGAATACGATAATTGACAGCGGTGTCATAGAGAAATTCATCAGTGAGATGATTGCTTAATTGGCTTAATGAATGGTGCTTAATAGGTACTTAATTAGATTGACAGAACCATAATGAGATGGAATGTGGCTACATTATAGCCACCACTCCCATCATAATAGGCTATTGTTTTGGTCAAACTGATTGAAGATAACATCATAAGATTAACAGGTTGCTGGAGTGCTCTATACAGTACTGTAGAGTCTAATGTTAAAAATGTTGTGTATACAAGTTGGTTAGTAGTAATGATGATGATACTACTAATAATAAGAAGAAGAGAGAAAATCGGGCTTCTGTTTTTCAACTTTCTCTAATGATATGCCGCCAGAATAAAAGCTTTTTCACTGCTCTCCAGGGCGTGGGACTAATTCAGGGCATCCGGGAACATTGCCAAGGAATCGATTTAAAAAAAGTGTTTACATTGTGTTTGTCGTGGTAGATATTTGTTCATGATATGAAGATGAAAGAGAAAATCACATTCAAATGATCAAAAGTGTTTTTTATTTTTGTCTGTGGAGTTGGAATTTGGGAACTTTTGGAAAGTCATCCAAGGCCCATGATGTTTACAGAAGTCTGTAGGAAACACTTCCCCTCTGTATCTCCGCTGCTGTTTTAGCTACTTTTTTTGTTTCCGGATGCTTGGAAGTTTTCAAATGTACATGTCAGGGTAATGTGCATTCATAGTTAAGCAATGTAGAGGCTGTATTCTTTCAGATGATGTATATGGACACAGTGGCATAGTGGTTAGCACTGTTTCTTCACAGCAATAAGGTCCTGCAGTTCAAACCCCGGCAGGGGGCCTTTGGAGTTTTCGTGCTCCCCCCTATGTTTGCGTGTTTCCTCTGGGTACTCCGGTTTCCTCCCAGACCATAAAAAGACATGCATGCTAGGTTTCCTGCCATTGCCCTTGAGCAAGGTACTGGTATTACAACTGGAGTTGGTCCCCGAGCGCCACACAGTGTGGCTGCCCACTGCTCCCTAATAGGTCAAATGCAGAGGAAACATTTCCCCAAGGGGATTAATAATAAAAAAAAAAAGCTTGCCGCCACTATGTGTACCGGTGTCTTCTTCGTCTCTCTCTCCCACACCCCTAGTGGTCGACAGTCTATGTTTTATGAGCTGCATGCATGGCTCCGCTGCCTCTCAAATGGGCAAACCCACCCATTGTGGCAATTTCACCATACCTTTCATGTTCTCTATCATGACTATCCTCCAGAAACGTGTGCCATCCTCAGTTTTCTGCCTGCTCTATTGGAGCTCCCAACTGCCTCTCTCTCTCTCACACCCACTCACTCACTCACTCACTCACTCACTCACTCACTCACTCACTCACTCAGATGTGACCCATGGAGCCTGGAATCGATGGATAGAAATAAACATTGATAATGCGTTTCATCTTTAAAGGATTTTTTTTACCGCCCTTCTGCACCATAGGCAGCAAAGAAATCTATTAAATCTGTCTTTTTCAGTTAGATTTGTAAGCAGTCCTTCCTGGTTCAAATGAGAACAATAGACCTATAGCTTTGTTTTTCTATCCCACCCTCGCCATATTTTGGACCGGCTTTTGAATATGGGTGAAATAAAGGGGCTATAACTGTTTTCCTTTTGAAAATACAGCCTGGAATTAATGGACAGGTTTATTTAATAGGCTACACCTTTGTTGATGAACACATCTTTGATCATTAACCATACATTACAATGTAATTATTATTTGTTTAATCCTGGATAAGTTGCTGAGCATTGGTACAGGGGTGATCATAACAAGTGCATACCAATAAACAGGAGTCTTCATTGAAGTTGAATGATGTAACGATAGAGTTGTCAACAGTCTGCGCCTTTTTAAAATGGGATGGCATCACTAGCATCATTAGCAAAGATACCATTACCTCTGCCTGTAGATGGTACTTCAAACCCTTAGTTGGTAGTGACCAAAGAATTATGGAAACGCCATGATATTACCATTGGTATCATGGTTTTTAATTGGATTATACCATGGTATTATTGGAGTACATGGTACCATGGTGATGTATAACTTTTACCATGGTAGTATGGTAAATGATTTAAAGTTATACAATAGCCGGTACCATGGTAAAACTGAAACTACTATCAAGTTTCAAGTTTCAAGTTCAAGTTTCTTTAATAGTTGTCATACAGAAGTACAGAATACTTTTATACAAAATGCTTCTTACTGTTGCGCTCCAGAGACTGTGCAAGACAAGATAAGTATGAATAAAATAACATAGTAAAATTAGAAGTAAAAAAAATGAGGTCACAGTGTTCAGTTTAGACATATGTACAATGTTCGATGCAGAATAGACGTAGTTACCATACAATATACAATACTGTGCAGTGTACTAATATACAATACTATATAGTGCAAGGCAGAAATGGAGAAATGGGACGAGGTGCAATTTAGGTACAATTCACAGTAGGTGTACGAGTTGTAGTGCAAATCCTTTATCAATAAATATAAAGTGTAAGTGTGTTTGTTCAAGTTCAAGTTCAAGTTCTTGTGTGATCTAAAGTGTGGAGAGTGGGTGCTGCAGTGTGTTGTTTGTTTGAGTGAGTGTGTGCGTGTGGGTGTGTGTGCTGTGTGCATTTGATGGTTGTTGCATAGTGATTATTGTTCGTTTAGCAGCCTGATGGCCTGGGGATAGAAGCTTCTTCTGAGTCTTTCTGTGCTCGCCTTGAGACTCCGGTATCGCTTGCCTGACCGCAGCAGTTCAAAGAGGCAGTTGTTCGGGTGGCTCGAGTCCTTAATAATTCTCTTAGCCTTCCCCTTGCACCGCTTGTTGTAAATGTTCTGGAGGGTGGGAAGCCCCCCTCCAATTGTGCGTTTGGCTGAACGTGTCACTCTTTGTAGTCTGCTACGGTCTTGTGCAGTGCTATTCCCAAACCAGGAGGTGATGTTGCCGGTCAGGATGCTCTCTATTGTACATGAGTAGAAGTTCCTAAGGATCTTCTGACTGACTTGGAACTTCCTTAGGCGCCTGAGGAAGTAGAGGCGTTGTCGTGCCTTCTTCACAACACTGTCAATGTGTGTGGTCCATGTCAAGTCCTCGGATATGTGGGCTCCGAGGTACTTGAAACTGTTCACTCTCTCAACCGGTGCCCCGTGGATGCTGAGGGGGCTGTAGTCCTTGACCCCCAACCTCCTGAAGTCCACAATCATCTCTTTTGTTTTGCTGACGTTCAGGGAGAGGCAGTTCTCCTGACACCACTGTGACAGGTTCTCTACCTCTTCCAGGTAGGCCCTTTCGTCGTTGGCAGAGATCAGGCCCACCACTACTGTGTCATCAGCAAATTTGATGATGGTGTTGTTGTTCCGCATACTACCATGGTAATTTTTTTTTTGATAAGGGAAACCCCTTGCTTCACTGGATCATTCATCAGTCTGTCCAACTTAGTTTAATGCTAAGGTCAGTTCCAGGGGCGTAGCAAGAGATTCCGGGCCCATGGGCACAGGATGTGTCTCAGGGTCCCACTCCGCTCCCCATGCGCAACGTACAGTATATGCACACACCTCCAGATAATCATTCTGGAGTCATTTACTTAACGATTATCCCGGCATATTACACATCCATAGTGGAAATAATGGGGAGACAGTGGCTTGGGAGGTAGAGCAGTCGTCTGGTAATCCGGAGGTTCCCGGTTCGATTCTCACTCCTCCCGGGTAGCATGTCGAAGTGTCCTTGAGGAAGACACTTAACTCCTAACTGCTCCTGATGAGCAGGTTGGCACCTTGCATGGTTGCCTCTGCCGTCACTGTACCCAGTGTATGTATCCATAGTTCACATTTAGGAGCATAGTTATGCGGGGATCGGGAGAGGTGGGCTATCGCGTCATCGGTTCAGGAGAAGACGCGTATTGCATGTAAAGATGGTGACACAATGGGGGGCGTCTTCAGAATTGCGCACTCTGGGGGCTGGTATCAGAAAGTAGCGTCTTCAGGCTGCCAGAACGCAGTTCCGTGTGGCTGAATGGTGCAAACGATCAAATACTTTGCCTGATACGACCGAAATCGCAAAAATGCGGCTAGTTTTCTTTTCTTTTTTTGACAATTCACTTTGAAAAATGACTTTGAGTGCTAATGAAATAGATAGAGTAACAGAGTTTGAACACACTGAAGTAAAAGTTTTAGCCTGAAATCTATGGAAATCCCACGGAAAATGTATGTTTTACAAAGGTTTTTGTAATTTTAATGAAAGATTATATTTTGACATATTGCACTGGCATTGGTTATCTTTGGAACAGGCAACTGGTAACTTTGCGTAGTCAGTTGAGGAAACACTACGGATCAGAGCTGAAACGGATCATTCATTGTGAAGACTATTGCCTATTCAACCCATTCAAGCAACCAAGTACCTAAATTAAACGGTCAACAGCTGATTCTTTTAAAAAGCAAAATAAGGGGAGAGGAGAGAGAAGAGAATGAGGAGGGACAGATGCTCAGCCACAGAAGATTGTGGATGATGGAGGAGAGTAAGCAGTTCTGGCACACATGGGTTTTTCCTCCTGTCTCATCTCCTCCCGACTCCTTGAGTCATTCTCCCATCTGGTCCCAATCCTTGATTAATTCTGGCTCTTGCCTTGTCCCAATCCTGGTAAAAATGAATAAAAATTACTCATTAATCCGTTGCTTGTGCAAAATGATGGTCCCCACTTTTAAACCTCAATAGCCTGCACAGGAAAACCTAAAAAAATGTTACCTTTTAAAACAAATCTTTTAGTCCAGACCCTCTTGAGGGCCCTCCCCCAGATCTGGGCTCTGGTCAGCTCGGAAAGTTTGTATAATGACCGTTATGTCAGAGTTATCAGGAAGGTAAACACACTGCCCACCGGCGGCCCTGTTTTTTTATTAAATGGTGTCAAATGGTCAATGACAAAATGTCTAGGTGATCAGTAGGACCACATCTAGAGTCTAGACTATAAGAGCTGTGGGTTTTGTTCATTGGTTGATATTTTTTTTTAAACAATTTTTATTATATATATTTTTTGGGCTTTCTGTATTTTTTTTCACCCATCCCAATTTAGTCATTATGCCAATTCCCTTCCTGGTCATTGCGCGCATTGCCCCACCCACTGTCAGCCTGGGGAGGGTGTGTAGAACTACCTTCTCCAATATATGTGGAGTCGCCAGCCGCTTATTTTTACCTGACAGCGAGGAGTTTCACTGGGGGAACTGAACGCGTGCAGAGGTTCACCCTATGTCTCTGCTGAACAGGCGCCCCGACCGACCAGTAGGAGTTGCAGTTTACAACGACCAGGACACATACCCCACTGGCTTCCCACCCGCTAACACTGCCAATTGTGTTATTAGGGACGACTGACCAAGCCGGAGGTACCGCTGACAGCTGGATTCGATCCCAGAGTCTCTGTGGTGGTAGGCGAGTGCTTAGTCCACTGCGCTACCCAGCCGCTCCCTTGGTTGATTAGTTTGTTGGTTGGTTTGTTCATGTGTGCATTTATGATATTCAAAGGAACACGCCAACAAAATGTTCAGTTGCTATCACAGACATTGATTGATTGATTGATTGAAAACTTTATTAACAGATTGCAGAATGGGTACAGTACAGTACATCTCAATACATACAATTGTTAAGGGGATGCAGACCAGAGAAAGACTTTCGTCTTGTTTACATCAGGGTCCCCCATTTTCAATTCATCATAACATATATGACATACACGACATACAGATAGACAGTACTGCTACATCTATACATTTATGACATACCAGATTTGCAAATACAGTACTGTTTGTGATACAAAAAGAGTCCAGAAAAGAGAGTATATAGATTTGACGTAGAAACTGTACATTGGAGGAGGTTGGGTAGGTGGGGTGGGGTTGAGTGGGTGGGGGGGGACTGTACATTGGAGGTGGTTGGGTGGGTGGGGTGGGGTGGGGTGGGGGGGGTGGGGTTGGGTAGGAGGGGTGGGTGGGTGGGTGGGGCACACTGTACAACTGTACAAGCAAAACTGTACATTGGAATATTGACAAAACCATACTTGGTCATTTACTGTACATTGGAGGGGGTTGGGTTAGGACATTTACAGGGGCCAGTTTCGAATTGCAGTCTCCCATAGGTGTTCTTTGAGAGTGGTTTTGAAAGTGGGTAGTAATTCACATTCCTTTGAAGCTTTGGGTAGGGCGTTCCACATTGATGTGGCATAATTGCGAAACGTGTTTAGTCCCTTGTTTGAGCCGAATCTGGGTTTAAAGGGGAACTATTTTACTATTTCTTTCACTATTTGGGCAC
The DNA here is from genome assembly GCF_963971535.1 of Notolepis coatsorum. Classification (NCBI taxonomy): domain Eukaryota; kingdom Metazoa; phylum Chordata; class Actinopteri; order Aulopiformes; family Paralepididae; genus Notolepis; species Notolepis coatsorum. The sequence goes on along the minus strand of NC_140172.1, from coordinate 109,606,204 downwards.
TTTTACACAATTCCTGTGAGTCTATGGAACACCTCTGTAATATATTTTTTTTTATTCATTGTTTTGTATTTCTAATGAAGTCCTCAAAAACAGCATTTTTCTACCTCAAGATCTCGAGACGTTTTGAGCCTGGGCTCCAACCACTGTGTGCAGCTCATCATGAGCCTGATGCCACACAGCCACATTATCATGCAGCGGTGTCTCTCTGACATCACAAATCATCACATTTTCAAATGACTCAGTTCAGTGAGGGTGAATATTGTGAGAGGAGAATTGGAAGAATGCGCCAATATGAGAATTAGAGACATAGATCATGTTAATATAAGTTCACATAGCTAGGAAACAATGCTAAACACTCAAAAATGCCATTTATAAGATAGTTCCCCTTTAACATGATTTGTGGAGCTCCCTCTGGTGTTGTGATCGTGGTATTCACTGACCTTTGGGAAGTATTTTGACATGTACATGGGTACCTTGGTCTTGTAGTGTATCTTGTAGACCAGGCCCATTGCAAGTTGCTGTACTCTGTCGTCTACTCTAAGCCGTCCTAGGTTGTCAAAGTGGGCAGGGGTGAGGTGGGTTCTAGGAGTAAGGTCAAGCAGTAGTCTGACCAGTTTGTTTTGAGATGTTTGTAATTTTGTTTTTAGCGCCTTTGAGGTGCTTTGGTACCATGAGGTGCAAGCATAGTCGTAGTACCCTTGAATGAGTGCTCCTGCCAGAGTCTTCAGGGTATTCTTGTTTACCAGAGAGGAGATCCGGCACAAGAATCGAGTTCGTTGGTTGACTTTTTTTATTACATTGGATGCCATTTTGTCACAGGAAAGATTTGCCTCTAGGATGGAACCCAGGTAGGTAATTTCATCTTTCCTTGTGACAATATTGTCACCCACTGTAACTGAGAAGCCGTCGGTCTTGCTGAGTTTGTTATTTGAACCAAAGAGAATGGACTCTGTTTTGCCCATGTGTAATGATTGTTATCAGCGAGTCATATGCAGATTTTGCCTAGTTCCGAGCTGAGGGTTTTTTCAACCTGTAACTTGTTATTGTCAGAGACCAGCAGGGCTGAGTCGTCCGCAAACAGGAACAAGTTGCAGTCACAAGCTGACGACATGTCATTTGCATAAATTTGTAACAGTAGCGTCCTAGTATGCTTCCTTGTGGAACACCACAGCTCACTGTGAGGGGGGGGGGGCGATAGGGTACCGTTTACCTCCACCATCTGTTCTCTCCCCTCCAGGTAGGATTGCATCCAGCTCACTGATAGACTATCAAAACCAATTGCTTTTAGCTTGTCAATCAGAATGGTGTGATTGACAGTGTCGAAGGCCTTTTGTAGGTCCAGCATGACCATGCCGCAGTATTTGCCCACGTCCACCTCTTGTTTGATGTGGTCGTTTAAATAGAGAAGGCATGTGTCAGTGGAGTGGGATTTTCTGAAGCCAGATTGGAATTCGTAGATATTACGTAACCATTGACTACAGGCAGGCTCGTTAACTTGTCAATGTTACACAATAAGGAGACGGCAGCCAAAGTATCTAAATAAAGAATATTTTAATTAATAGTTACCATGGTTTTCGTAACTGAAATGAACATCAAATAATAGACAGACAAACACAGGACTATACAGACAGGATCAGCACCAGACGGAAGGGATGACAGACTACTTATACACAAGGGGATGACGAGACGACACACACCTGGGGTAATGGTAATTGGGTACACCTGGGGGGAAAACAATAGGGACTACACACCATGACAAAGGACTACATCTAGACATGACACATCACACTAGGAACGCCTGATCAGGGCACATGACACACATAACACCCCCCCCCCCCTTAAATTTATGGCCATAACCCCAGAATAAAAATGGGGAAATGGACATAAACAACAAAAGAGAAAAAATACCACACAAAATAAATAACGAGAAAAATAGTGGCCACTTCTAAACACGTCTCAGACAAACTTCACAGACTACGATATTGCCGCTGCACTAGAACAATGTGACATCGATCGGCACTGCACTCTGCAATCTGTCAATAACGTCCTCAATCGATCAGGCAATCAGTCAGGACGAATGGGCAGCCCCAGCCCCACTCCTCACCAGCCCGACCCGCCCCTGGAAAACAGAACAAAATTAACAAAGAGAAACACAATAGGCCACAAGACAGCTCCAACACAGAGCCACCTCCCATGCGGAGGAACGTTCAGCCTCGCTCCCACCACTGCTTCAGACGGAACAATGACGGCCTCCTCCATTTCCCTCGCTCCCACTGGAAAGAGAAGACTCACAGCATTGCCATCATTCACATTGTCATCACTCGCATCAACACTAGATGGGGCCAACACACAAGCCGACGCTGACGTAGAGGGCACAACCACAGGTGCAGCCACTACTGAGGCTGGCACCGGCGTTCTAGGCGTGGGAAAAAAGATAGGTATGGAATTGGCAGTACAGTCAGGCACCGCGTCACTGCCCGACAATCCCATGTCAAATAAATCAGCACCACCCGTCATGGCCGTCGTACGTGCATCTGATGGACCAATTCCCGTATGCACACACGCCAGAACGTCCGCACCAACAGGCCCCGCTGAAACGCAAATGACATCTGATGTTATTAACATCTTACCCCCTGCCAGGTCATTACCGAGGATCAATGACACCCCCTCGATCGGGAAACGGCTATCGACCCCGATAACGACCGGTCCCGACACCAGGCCCGACTCCAAATGAATCTTGTGTAGCGGCATTCTCATAACATGTCTACCAAAAGCTCTGACCCTTATCCCAGCATGTGCTTTTGATCTGTTATCAAAGGGTAACACATTCCTACGGATAACCGATTGAGACGCAGCAGTGTCCCGTAAGATAGTCACAGGGACCTTCCTACCACCTTTGTGAAATGATACCAACCCTCTACTGATAAAAGGTAAATAGGCTGCCGCCATGCCTTCACCCACAGCAGTGGGCGTCGCAACCAACGATATTTGTGTCATCTGTGTGGTAGGACTGTTAACCCCATGAAGGAGAGCATAGCAATTATCTTTTATATGCCCTTTTCTTCCGCAATGAAAACAGACACGAGTGTCCCCCCCCAGACCTCGCTCACCAACTCCACCTGCGTCCGCATGTGTTAACTGCTCGCTATTGCCAGAGGCCCCCAGTTTACCACCGGAGCTCCACCCCGGTCTGTCCTCCCCACCAGGACAGCCAGGCTTGACAAACAGCACCCTGTGTGTTAAAACAAACTCATTCGCCAGACCGGCAGCCACCGAGCATTTAGCCACCTTCCGTTCGTTGATATACATCGCCACATTATCGGGCAAACAATACGACTTGAATTCCTCCAAGAGGATGAGCTCCCGCATTTTAGCCAGGGTGTCCACTTTCTCCGACGCACACCACCGGTCAAACAACAGCTCTTTCTCGTACGCAAACTCCACATAAGTCTGCGAGCTGCCCTTCCTCAGAGCCCTGAACCGCTGCCTGTACGCCTCAGGCACCAGCTCATACGCCCTGAGAATCGCAGCTTTGACCGTCTCGTAGTCTTGGGTATTCGGGCACAAGGACGAAATACACATGCTGGGCTTTTCCCGTAAGGACACTCTGGAGCAGCAAGGTCCAGTGTTCGGCCGGCCATCTCAGTGTCGTGGCCACAGTTTCAAACATGGAAAAATATTTATCCACATCTTTTTCCAGAAACTGTGGCACGAGACGGAGATATTTTGCCACATCGAACCTATCCTCAACGTGTGGGCGCACCTCTGGCCCAAGCCTCCTGAGTTCGAGTGTGTGTGCGTGATTGCGCTCCGCCTCAGCTTGGTCACGGTCCACACGCTCCAACTCGCGCGCATGCACACGTTCCGCCTCCGCGCGCACACGGCCCGCCTCCTCACGCTTGAACCTGAGCTGTTCAAACCTAAGCTCCAACTCCAACTTGCGCAGCCCCAGAGAGCCATCGGAGACTTGGTCTAACTCCTCATCAGTGTCGTCATGCACCACCTCTTGGGTGGTCAGAGCCTCTACCAATGTGCCCCGCTGCTGTGCTTTTCTACCCGGGGCCAGCTTAACCCCATAATGGTCCGCTATTCCCGCCAGCTCATCCTTCGTGCACACGCCTAACAACCCCACTGACGGCCTACGCACAAAGTCTGCCACTGTCACTGGCATTTCTGAACCGGGAAGAAACAGGGAAGGAGAAAACGAGGGATACTTACAAACACAACCACCATATATCAAAACAAACGAAAACAATCAACCCCTAAATAACAACAACAAACAAAAGAAACACGGCTTCACCCTAGCGTCTGTATAGTCCTGGTCCCTACCTACTTCGGCCACCGCTCCACTACCAACCCTGGTACTGTATGTACGATATCTAAACAAGCGCTGGCACGACCGCCTAATGCCTCCACACCTAGAGGTATCCGCAAATCAACCACTGTCATGTGTCAAAAAAAAAAACCAAACCCATCCCCAAACGTTCTCAACCCTCACTATAGTACCCCTATATAAGTAACCACTATACACACGCCGGCCTAGGAGGAGCCTGACAGGGTCCTTCTAATACCCCGACCGCATGTGGTGTGTCCCCAGGCGATGGAAGGTACCATATATAAAATGGTCCAACTGCCCTAGCTGGTTGAGAACGCTCCCTATTGGAGAAGTATTTGCCAAGGGGGTCTAAAACATGGGTCACACACACGACAATGCCAACCCTACCTCACAGTGTGGATCCAGCCCAGCGGCCTTCACCAAATGCTTGCTCCTAGTCGTTTGGCCGAGCCCCCATATTACGTAACCATTGACTACAGGCAGGCTCGTTAACTTGTCAATGTTACACAATAAGGAGACGGCAGCCAAAGTATCTAAATAAAGAATATTTTAATTAATAGTTACCATGGTTTTCGTAACTGAAATGAACATCAAATAATAGACAGACAAACTATACAGACAGGATCAGCACCAGACGGAAGGGATGACAGACTACTTATACACAAGGGGATGACGAGACGACACACACCTGGGGTAATGGTAATTGGGTACACCTGGGGGGAAAACAATAGGGACTACACACCATGACAAAGGACTACATCTAGACATGACACATCACACTAGGAACGCCTGATCAGGGCACATGACACACATAACAGTAGATTCGATTTTTTTTCCGCAAGATACTTTTCGACCTGTTCGTATAAAAAAATTTCCATGACTTTCGTGATGGAGGTAAGGATAGAAACAGGGCGGTAGTTGCCTGGGTCTAATTTGCTGCCCTTTTTGTGCAGGGGTGTTACTCTAGCAATTTTGAAGTCCTTGGGGACGTGTCCCTGTTTTATGGAGAGGTTTATTATGTGTGTGATGACTGGGGTGATTGCGGCTGCTGAGTCTCTGAGGAATTTGGAGGGGATGTTGTCATGGCCAGTGGCCTTGTTCGGTTGGAGGGCGCTCAGTTTTTTTGAGTACCTCATCTGTTGTTACCATTTCTAGTTTGAAGTCGTCTTTGTGGACCCCTAGGTTCTTGTAGTATGCTACTATGTGTTCTACCCCATAATGCCCTGAGTGGGAGGGTAGTTTGTTTACCAGTGTTGTGGCTATGTTTGTGAAGAAAATGTTTAAGTAATTGGCTACATCCAGCTTGTCTGTGATGAGCGTGTTGTCTGTCTTTATGTTTATGTTTGAGAATCTGGTTTTAAGTTTTTTACTGCAGCCTAGTTGATTATTGAGTAATTTCCAAAGTTCACGTGGTGTGTTTTTGTTTTCCTCAGTTTTGTCATTGATGAAATTTTTTTGGTAGCACTTTATAATAACACCCTGTTATAATACATTTATAAGGTATTTGTAGATAATTAACTAATCATGAACAAACCATTTATATACATTCATAAATGATTATTAAATCATTTATAACTATATTTGTATACCATTTACAAAGTATTTATAATGCATTAGTGGAATAAAGCCTCGACTACTGCAATGCACTGCTCGCTGGCCTCCCGGCCACTGCCACTAAGCCTCTTCAACTCATTCAGAACGCAGCGGCCCGCCTGATCTCAAACCTACCGAAGTCGGCCCATGTCACCCCACTTCTTAGGGACCTGCACTGGCTCCCCATTGCTGCACGAATCCGCTTCAAGGCCCTCGACCTAGCATACCGTGCGGCAAAGGGAACCGCTCCCGCCTACCTCCGGTCAATGGTCTCTAACTACACACCCTCAAGACCCCTACGCTCTGCATCTTCTGGCCGCCTCAGACCTACTCCTATCCAAGCTCCGGGAGGGTCATCAAAGAGAAGTCGCCTATTCTCAGTCCTTGCCCCACAATGGTGGAATGAACTACCCACCCCAGTTAGGACAGCCGAATCACGTCCAATCTTTCGCCGTCGACTAAAGACGCACTTCTTCAACCATTATCTGAATTAAAAAAAAAAAAAAAAAAAAAAAAAAAAAAATCTAACCCTAACTAACCGTACTGTCATGCACTTGTCCTAATAAACTAACCTACACTGTAGCACTCAACACTTTGATGAACATTGTTGCTCAGCTGATAGAGTTGTGCCCTTCCTGATGGCTTGTCGTACAGAACTTGTAAGTCGCTTTGGATAAAAGCGTCAGCTAAATGACTAAATGTAAATGTAAATGTATAATGAACTAATCATGAACAAACCATTTATATACATTCATAAATTATTATTAAATCATTTATAACTATATTTGTATACCATTTACAAAGTATTTATAACGCATTAGTGGATAATGAACTAATCATGAACAAAAACATTTACAACTGATTAGTACATCATTTATAAATGTACTCATTTAAAATTCGATCTGTTGGTATCTTTTTTCCACATGATCAACCTTATTTGTTCATTATTAGTGCAACATTTAATAATGTTATCTAATGTGTAGCAACACATTTTTAGATGCTTTGAAAAATGGATATGAAAAAACTACTATACCTCCATTTAATTGTTCATGTTCAACAAATGATTTGTTAGACATTCATAAAAGATCTATAAATCATTTGCAGATGCTATTGTGTGCCCTAATCTAAAGTGAACACTATTCATCATTAACAAATGTGTAATACAGTTTGTTCATTATTTGTTGACTTTTTCATCACATGTTATAAATGTTCTAGACAGCTTTCGGATCCACCCTTCTTTGTGACATCAAACAGTGACAGAATTAGGACTATAGATAAATGCAACTGTATTAACACAAACAAAGCAAAGCAAAATACCAATACACATTGTTTATTTATTATTTATTTAAAAATGTGTATCTTTTGACACTCCTCACACCTTTTGACACTTTCTCTACTGTGTGGATTCTTTTATGACTAACTAAAAGACTAAATGCTTTGTAACAGTCCTCATATTGACATGGTTTCTCTCCTGTGTAGACTCTTCTCTTCTGACTATCTGTATTGTACTTTTCTGATGTCATGAAGTATTTGGCCTAGGGGACCATGATGATGTGTTCTAGCAAGCCACTCAATGATGCCAGGTGGTCTTCAAGTGACTGCTCTGTGCGGTTCCCCCTGAGTCTCCACATCTCTGAGTCTCCACACCTCTCCATTATGTTCTCCAGGCCCCAGCCATCATGTGTTTCGGGGAAAATGGCAAAACAAGAAAGAAGAGATTGACATTGATTCAGATTTTTTTTTTTTTTTTTGTCAAATATTTTTCTTTTCTTTTTCTTTTCTTTTTTCCAACATGAAACAAAACATATCACAATACAACAACAACAATACATAAAAAGACTTCCCAAGACAGTAACTCAACACCACATGACAAGACAACAACTGATACAACTGTACAGTGATCATCCTAACATGGACACTCGCTCGTTCTCTCCCCCCCTCCCCCCGCTCACCCCAGGACCTCAACATGAGTCACACTCACAATACATCACAATACATCACTCAGCAAAAAAAAACAAGAATCAAAACAAACATTTCCAAACTTATATGCGTTCCCTCAACTTTGCCACTGTAGCCAACCAAATTACGATATCAGATTCCCTAACCCCTATAACACGTGCCGTGGATATCTCCAAATAGATCACGTCAAGGTAGGTGAGAAACCATACCTTTGGACAGAGTCTATCTGGATGAAACCAACGTGAGGCAATCAATTTTTTTGCGGCTGTGAGGCCGGCCAAAATGAGTTTTTTCACCTGTATAGAGGTAATTTAGAGAGATCATTCAGTAATAATACAGAAGGAGATGCAGGTATGGTTAGAGAGAAAATGTCTGAGAGCTGATATGTAACATTTTCCCAAAAAATCACAACAGGAGGGCATTCCCAGTACATATGCATAAATGTACCTGTGGCGCCATTTGGACACAAGGTACATAGAGAGTCAGGTCTGAGACCCATTGAATTCAATTCAGAAACATTTATGATGTGAGCAGAAATTGGAGGTAATTCATTTTCATTAATCATGGTTGGATATACTGCATCCATATTTTTCCAAAATGGTGACATGGTTTGAATGAATGAATGAAAACTTTATTTAACAGATTGCAGAATGGGTACAATACAGTACGGCTCAATACATACAATTGTTAAGGGGATGCAGACCAGAGAAAGACGTTTGTCTTGTTTACATCAGGGTCCCCCATTTTCAATTCATAGTGACATTTATGACATACACAACATACATGACATCAGACATTTATGGCATAGGGACATACATGACATACATGTATATAGTACTGTTACATTTGTGACATACATGATATGCAAATATACAGTACTGTTTATGGTTATGATGACCAGCTTAATCATTTGCAATGGCATTGGTTAATAGAAAGGTACAGGCTACTTGCATTTCTTTTATGTCTGAAGTGACTCTCATCGATCACAACAAAGTGTCTTCTCCCCCCATGCACTGTCCTTTTCTTCTTCGATCGAGTACATTTACAAATGATGTACTAATCAGTTGTAAATGGTTTTGTTCATGATTAGTTCATTATCCACTAATGCGTTATGAATACTTTGTAAATGGTGTACAAATATAGTTATAAATGATTTAATAATCATTTATGAATGTATATAAATGGTTTGTTCATGATTAGTTCATTATCCACTAATGCGTTATAAATACTTTGTAAATGGTATACAAATATAGTTATAAATGATTTAATAATCATTTATGAATGTATATAAATGGTTTGTTCATGATTAGTTAATTATCTACAAATACCTTATAAATGTATTATAACAGGGTGTTATTATAAAGTGCACAATTTTTTTTTGCAGTTTTGATCATGGAGTTTACGTCATTTCTTAGGTCGCTTTCACACAGGGGCTGTTTGGTCCGGACTTTCGGACCAGAATTCGATAGTCCGGTTTTTCGGGTTTGTGTGAATGCGTGTCGAACTCGGTTCGCGGACCAAACAGGCGAACTCTGGTCCGCCTGAAAACGTCGGTCTCGGTTCGACTTCATCGAACCAAACGCGAACCAAATATAGGAAGTGATTATTATTACCACTGCTCGCAGCACTCACTGCAAAACAAGCACACTGCATCTAATCTCTCTATCTCTCTATCTATCTATCTATCTATCTATCTATCTATCTATCTATCTATCTATCTATCTATCTATCTATCTATCTATCTATCTATCTATCTATCTATCTATCTATCTATCTATCTATCTATCTATCTATCTATCTATCTATCTATCTATCTATATATCTATATATCTAACTGTGCATCTTGGGTAGAAGGAAGAAAAAACGCGGCTTATTATTATAATTATTATTATTACCGAGGCACGCGGCATTCACTGCAAAACAAGCACACTGTACACATATGGGCAGAAGACCAAATAAAACAGCTACTTGTGGGCACTCATAAAAACAACACAGTGTACAAGTTGTTTAGCGAGAGGATGGTGGTAATGGGCTTCAATAGAACAATGGATGAATGTCAGGTCAAAATAAAAAACTCTGCCTCCACTGATCTGGAGGGCTCGCAGTCCACACACACAGACACACACACACAAAGACACACACAGGCTCGCAGCCACACACACACATTTCCACTCTCTATTGTCCAATAGACGAGCGCCATTTTCGACCGCGTGACATTGTTCAGAAAGTTTTGGTGCGCCTGACAAATTGCTGTGTGAATGCAGACGAACCAAATGATGAATGCAACAATGTTGCAACTTCACCACCAGAACCGCACAGAGTCCACCAAAACTGTATGTGAAAGCACCCTTAGGTCGCTTTCACACAGGGGCTGTTTGGTCCGGACTTTCGGACCAGAATTCGATTGTCCGGTTTTTCGGGTTTGTGTGAATGCGTGTCGAACTCGGTTCGCGGACCAAACAGGCGAACTCTGGTCCGCCTGAAAACTTCGGTCTCGGTTCGGCTTCATCGAACCAAACGTGAACCAAATATAGGAAGTGATTATTATTACCACTGCTCGCAGCACTCACTGCAAAACAAGCACACTAATCTCACATCTAATCTCTCTATCTCTCTATCTATCTATCTATCTATCTATCTATCTATCTATCTATCTATCTATCTATCTATCTATCTATCTATCTATCTATCTATCTATCTATCTATCTATCTATCTATCTATCTATCTATCTATCTATCTATCTATCTATCTCTCTATCTATCTATCTATCTCTCTATCTATCTATCTATCTATCTATCTATCTATCTATCTATCTATCTATCTATCTATCTATCTATCTATCTATCTATCTATCTATCTATCTATCTATCTATCTATCTATCTATCTATCTATCTATCTATCTATCTATCTATCTATCTATCTATCTATCTATCTATCTATCTATCTATCTATCTATCTATCTATCTATCTATCTATCTATCTATCTATCTATCTATCTATCTATCTATCTATCTATCTATCTATCTATCTCTCTATCTATCTATCTATCTCTCTATCTATCTATCTATCTATCTATCTATCTATCTATCTATCTATCTATCTATCTATCTATCTATCTATCTATCTATCTATCTATCTATCTATCTATCTATCTATCTATCTATCTATCTATCTATCTATCTATCTATCTATCTATCTATCTATCTATCTATCTATCTATCTATCTATCTATCTATCTATCTATCTATCTATCTATCTATCTATCTATCTATCTATCTATGCATCTTGGGAAGAAGGAAGAAAAAACGCGGCTTATTATTATTACCGAGGCGCACGGCATTGGATCAATGGATCAATGCCACGTCAATACTATTATTACCTTACCACTGCTCGCAGCATTCATTCACTGCAAAACAAGCACACTGCATCTATCTCTCTATATATCTATATATCTGTGCATCTTGGGAAGAAGGAAGAAAAAACGCGGCTTATTATATTATTAATAAAACAGCTACTTGTGGGCACTCATAAAAACACCGTGGTCTACAAGTTGTTTAGCGAGAGGATGGTGGTAATGTGCTTCAATAGAACAATGGATCAATGCCATGTCAAAACTCGCCTCCGCTCCACTGATCTGGAGGACTCGCAGTCCACACACAGACACACACACACGCGCGCACACACAGGCTCGCAGCCACACACACATTTCCACTGTCCAATAGACAAGCGCCCTTTTCGACCGCGTGACATTGTTCAGAAGGTTCGGTCCGCCTCACAGATTTCTATGTGAACGCAGGCGAACCAAATGAAGAATGCAACAATGTTGCAACTTCACCACCAGAACCGCACCGAGTCCACCAAAACTATATGTGAAAGCGACCTCAGTCTATTTCTTTCCAGTTTGAGTTCAGTCACGTGGGCTTGGAGTTCACTGCTCGTGCTTTTGGTAAGCTTTGACTGACTTTTACGAAACTTCTAAGAAGGGATATCCCCCCTTGAATGGCCCTTCTAAGGTTTCTCTCCTCCACATTGCCTGTGGTGCATTTTTTTCCTATTGCTAGGTTTTAGTGAGTTTTTCCTTACCTTCATGTGGGGTATGTCTGGGAGTGTTGCATTTATTTATTTTGCATTTATTTTAAATGTTTTGGACCTTATGGTGTTCTTGTTTTGGTCTTGACTTATTGTGATGTTTCTTCTTGACTTGTCCCCCATGGGGACTTTAACGTGTGTTGTCAGGCCTTACAAATACATTTTCTTTTATTTGATTTGATTCATTATGGGAACAGCATTTACAGTCTTCTCCAGAGTCGAACAAGAAGATGTATACCAATTTCCCCTCTGTGCCTTCAAAGCTATCAAAGCTGTCCGGCTTCAAGCTAGCCTAGCTTAGCACAAATGAATAGAAGCGGATACGGATCAGCCTAGCCTAGCTGTTGGCCAAAAACACTTCTCCCAGTTTTTTAAGATAGGCTACTGGTCCGTATGGCTTTCTGCTGAATGCACAGAGAGGTAACTGAAAATCGATATTCTTGTCTGACTCTGGAGAAGGCGGTAAGCGCATTTCCCTTAACACTTTGAGCGCCAGCCGTGTTTTCCTTTTTACCCCCTTGAATGCCACCATCCATGGCCAATGTTAACATTAATATCGCCTAATCTATGTTTTAAATTATGGCTATGTGTCTAATCTGCCCGTCGCTTATCAAAGAATCATTTTCCAGTCAACATTGTCAAGGCAGATTGTATTTTTATCGCTTCATTTCCGTTTGATAGCATTTTGAAAATCACCCGTTTTCGGGGAAAAAACAACCCATGCCTATGATAATCGCTTTTTACTGGAATATTCCAGAACGTTGTCATTTGTCGGCCTATTTTTTAATCGTTTTCAAATAAACGCTAGATGATCGATAGTATATGTGTGCGCACACGCACGCTCGTGCCGTGCCGTGCGCTGATAATCACTGCTCTTATTTCCTCATGGCTTTTACAGTCAAAACAGCTATATCACATATCACATAAACGCTTATATATCCGTGAAAACGAGTCTGATTATCCTAACACTGATAACATAGATTCCTTACCTGAGGTCAGATGGTATCCAAATGGTTTATTCCAATTTCCGATCGCCATTCGAAAAAATCGATAACTGTATTGATTGGGAGACGATAGGGGGCGCTTTTTTCACATCTGAGCGCCGGCGGTCCCTGGATCTCCAACGGTAGGCTCGCGTGATGCAATATGATTTCAGATCGCTAATAAATAAAAAAACAGAGAATACTCGTGACGTGGCATTCAACAGTCGGGGCGTAAACCCGAGAAAAGCCGTGAGTGGCATACAAAGTGTTAATGTAGGTGTGTTCCTTTAAGGGTGAAAATATTGACTCCAAAGAGGATGTCTCCCTCTTACTGTGAAAACTCTTAGAGTTTAATGCACACATCTGGCTTGTCTCCAGCTGTTTATCTTTATCCAGGGGCTTACTTGAAGTTGACATGTGCATTGTGTATATAGCCACCGCCCCCCCTCTCCAATTAGCATTGTGGTAACTTGAGACTGTTTACAGTATAGCTCCCCCCAGCTGTATAGCCTGGACAATCCTCTCCAGAACCATCTTTCCACTGGCACGACAGAGAGAGTGATAACATGGACGTACTGTTGTTAGCAACAGAGGGGTAACAGAACACAGGGACAATTATACCTATGAGCTAATGTCCATGTACCTGCCAACTTGTGGCTGGGAGAGGAGTGGAATCAGCTAAGCCATAGTGTGTGTGTGTGTGTGTGTGTGTGTGTGTGTGTGTGTGTGTGTGTGTGTGTGTGTGTGTGTGTGTGTGTGTGTGTGTGTGTGTGTGTGTGTGTGTGTGTGTGTGTGTGTGTGTGTGTGTGTGTGTGTGTGTGTGTGTGTGTGTGTGTGTGTGTGTGTGTGTGTGTGTGTGTGTGTGTGTGTGTGTGTGTGTCTTCAAGACCAACCGCTGGTTTATAAAGTGACATTCAAGATGTTGGGTTCCAGTCTCCGGGTTAAGTGGGATAATTTTTTCTCACTTTGACAATAGCCAGGTGTTCCTTTCAACGTCGTTATCCTCGTCATCGTCCATGTCACTCTGGCAATTATGACTTTTTTCCATATTAACTGGGGCATCTCTCTGAGTGTCTTTTACACAGAACAGTTCTGCTAAGGGGAAAAATGCACATCTGACCTGGTTTCAAATTCCGTTTTTCTAAACCCTTTCAGGTGTACGGATTTTGGTTTGTGTTTTTTTCTCTTCGGAATTACATTTTGAAATTGACCCGTCGCCCTCTTTCCTTGATCCTCGCACAAACTCGGCGGCGACAGTGGCTCAGGAGGTAGAGCGGTCGTCTGCAAGGTTTCTGGTTCGATTCCCGTGTGTCGAAGACACTTAACCGCTAATTGCCCCCGATGTGCAGGTTGCCTCCGCCGTTGGTGTGTGAGTGAATGGGTGAATGTCAGGAACGAAATTGTAAAGCACTTTGTATAAAAGCGCTATATAAATCCACCATTTACCTTTTTTTTTTTTTGCAAGCACCATCGTCGCCGTTCATCGTTCAAATGTTCAGTTCTCAACATTCTCATACGTGAAGCCGTGATTGTACGCGTGCCAAGGGTTTTAGATGACGAGCCGATTAAGAGTAGCGGTAAATTATACTGATTCTGACCCACCCTTCGATCCCAGCAGCGACCCGCTTGTGAATATGCATGGGTATTCAACTTAACATTGAATCTAATATTTGATTTCTAAGTGAAATATTTGCACTACAGTAAACAGAGGCCAACTGCACAATGACTTACTACTTTTAATTCCAAAACTGGTAAAAAATAAAGAAGGAAAAAAAAGTGTGTTCTATCTGTCTGTCTGTCCTTCAGTCAGTCAGAACACAGAACAGGGGGGGGGGGGGCGGGGGGGACCAGAAGTGTGGGCTGCAAAAAAAAGGCGCTTGTAAGTGTTGACAGATGTTGGCTATGGGGCGACAATAACTTATCATCACGACAAGGTCCTCTCACTTCAGCCTTTAATCGGCGTAGTTTATTATCACATTGGTACACAGTACATGATACCTTCTCTCTGTGGGAGGTAGGTGAGAAGAGACAGAGAGGGAGGGAACAATCCCTTAAATACCCTCTTACCTGGCGCCAGCGTCAATAGCTCCGCCTATAGTGCCCTCTTGTGGAAACAGTTAGACAGTTACATGCAATCGTATACATCACATAACTTTAACACTCCCACTTACGGCTGTCTTGTATACTGTACAACTTTTTCAAAAACAATCTTCAAAGAAAATAGTACAGCTCAGAGCATCAAAAAGAATATGGCAGTCAATACTACATAACAGGCAATATTTACACACCAAACATGACCTCTGCAAATCTTCTCAATTTCAGTTTGGAAACAGGCTTCGTCATAGCGTCTGCTACCATGTCGTCTGTAGGACAATAAACAAGTGTCATCCTTTCTTCCCTGATGACAGATCTGATGAAATTATATTTTATATCCACATGTTTACACCTCTGTCGGCACACAGGGTTTCTCGCAATTGCAATGGTTCCCTGGTTGTCTTCATAAATAACAGTTTTCTTATATACATAGGGATCCATTCCTTCGAGCAGTTGTTCTAGATAAATACATTCCTGTATTGTCATAGCTAGAGTCATGTATTCGGCTTCACAAGTTGATAGTGCCACTGTGGGCTGCTTCTTTGTTTTCCACGAAACCAGTGAGCTGTCTGTGTTCAAACTCACACAATACCCTGTGGTACTTCTTCTGTCTGTGGCGTCTGCCGCCCAATCTGCATCACTGTAGGCTTTAAGCCCTAAGCCCTCGCTGCTCTTTCTGAAACAAAGCTGTTTATCTGCTGTACCTTTGAGATAACGAAAAACATGTTTTGCTGTAATCCAGTGCTCCTCTGTGGGGTCAGCAAAATGCTGTGACAATTTATTCACTACAAAACATAGGTCAGGACGAGTACATGTTGTCAAATAAATGAGGCTACCTACAGCTTCTCTGTCAATTTCTGAGCATCCTCTTGGTAGTCTAGCTTTTGATCACATGGTTTCCCTTGTTCTACATTCTTGCATGTCAAACCGTTTCAGGATTTTTTCCACATATCTCTTCTGGGATATTTTTACACAACTGGCAGACTGTTCGAAGTCCATGCCTAGAAAATGCTTTAACCTGCCTAGGTCTTTCATTTCATCTGGTGGAGAGCATACTTTTCACCTGCTCTAGGTTTCTAGTGTTGTCTGCTGCGATGATCAAATCATCCACTTCTTTATTTAAACATGGAATCCACTTCTGTATTTAAACATGGAATCCACTCCTTCTGTATTTAAACATGGAGTACCCTCCTTCTGTATTTAAACATGGAGTACCCTCCTCCTGTATTTAAACATTTAGCTACAAACCTGGCTTTGTACTTGTTGTGGCCTTCAATAATCCTTGATTGAGTACACCCATTTTCCTCCCACTGTCTGTCTGCCCTCTGGTAACTTGGTTAGAGTAAAGGTGTGGTTGTCCTCTAGGGACCTCATCTCCTCATCCATTGCTCTCGCCCATTTCCTTGATTCAGGGGACACCATCGCCTCTTTAAACGTCTGAGGTACTCCACTCACTACTCTGTAGCAGTAATCAATGCTGGTAAGTGTACTGTCATCCTCGTCACTTTCTCTCCGGGCATAGTCTTTCAGATACTTTGGGGGTTTGTGTTCCCGTGAGGGATACCTCCCACTGCATGAGGCACGTGACATCACCCTCGGGTGCTCCTCGTCATCATCCTCTGGGTGCACGACTGCACGACTGTGCTAAGTACACTAGGCTGAGGTGTCTCTGTTTCTTCACACCTTACTCTGGAGTCCAGCTCTGGCTCCTCTGTCTGTGTCTCGTTCTCACATGTTGTCTTTGTGACAAATTTGACTAGCCTGTGTTTTTGCACTTTCCCTTTACCGGGACAATAGACTAGGAAAGCGGGGCTTCCTTTGTCGTGCCCTACAAAGAGTCCTTTTTCACATCTGGACTCGAGCTTGCCTCTGTCCTGCTGGTAAGCATAACACACTGACCCAAATGTTTGCATTCTGGCTAGATTACACTTCTTTCCTGTCAGTGCTGTATACGGGGTGGTGCCTGTGTGCTTATTAAAGCACTTGTTTCTGGTGTAGGCGGCTTCTTGTACCGCATAATGCCATAGACTCTTAGGTAAGTTACCAGCTATTAGCTTACACTTAGCCATTTCGAAAAGAGTACGTCCTTCCCTCTCTGCCACCCCGTTCTGGTGTGGGGAGTACGGACATGACGTCTCGTGTCTTATCTTGTTCCTTCTCAACAGTGATTGGAACTCTCTATTTGTGAACTCGGTTCCGTTGTCGGACCTCAAGCATCTTATGTTGCCATAAGGGGCTACGTCTGCCAGGAATTTCTCCGTGGCCTGGAGTGTGTCACTCTTTGCTTTGAGAAAGTAAACAAACACTGCCCCTGTACACACATCTCTAAACGACTGTACATATTTAAAGCCACCTATGGACTCATTGCTTACTGGACCGGCTAGATCTGTGTTAACTAGTGCAAGTTGTACCTTTACTTTTTCTGTGGGACTTCTGTTTCTCGATTGAGTGAACTTCCCCTTTATGCACACTTCACATTCTTTGTCAGGTCTACGCTTTTCACCTTTAATGTGCATGCCTTCTGTCACTGCTTGCAGTTTCAGTAAATCCTCTTAATTACAATGACCCATGATCTCATGCCATGTCTGAATATCGTGACTGACAGTCACATTACACATATCATTATTATTACACTTGTCGTTGTCATTACACTCTGTTTGTAGATAATACATTCTCTTGTACACCTCTATGTTAAATCGCGTACCGTCAGGCTCTACAAGAACATCTTTACCTTCATTGAAGAACACTTTGGCACCGTTCGCAGTAGCAGATTTTACAGAGAATAGTTATTGTGGGAACGAGGGTATGTAGAGAGCGTTCTTTAACGTCACTGTACACCGGCGCCCCTCACTGTCTATGAGGCATACCTGTGCGTCTCCTCTCCCTTGCGCCAACCCGTAAGTGCGCTTCCCGTCTGCCAGCTCCATGCTGTGTCTCTCCGGCTCGAAGGTGTTGTCAAAGTTCTTAAATCGATTCCTGTCATTGATGACGTGGGACAACGCACCTGTGTCCACGATCAGTCCCTTCCTTTGGGCCTGCTGCTGCTGCGTTGGCTGGGTGACGTACGCTGTCTGCACCCCAAAGATGAAGTCCTCTCGTCCCGCTACTCTCCGGGCGTCGTCTCGACTCGTCTCACGTCCACCGTCGTCGCCATCTTGTCCACAGCCGCCATCTTGTCCATGCGTGTACCGTGCGCTCTGGTCACGTTTCTTTCTACACACTTTGTCTGTGTGCCCCGTGGATTTGCAGAAGCTACACCAAACAGTCTTTGTGCAGTTATCTTTCCGATGCCCTTTTTCTCCGCAACGCCAACACGCCAGCTCCGTCGTGGGCCTGGTCTTCTCTCTCGGTGTCGCCCGGGCCTTCAGCACCCTCTCTCCCGCCTCCGCGGCGACTGGGTGTGTGTCTTCTGAGGCCTCAAAGTTCCGCAACTTGGCCTTGAACTCTCCCAGCGACATGTCCGCTGAACCGTGTGTCACCAGTAGTGTGAACGGTTTGTACAGCTCCGGTAGTCCTCTCATAACCATCGCCATCATTAGTCCATCACTTGGTGCTTCTCCTGCACTCTTAAGCGCCATAATGATCTGCTCAGCTCTGATGACGTATTCGGTCACAGTCTTGGTGTGCGCCTTCTTCAGCGCGGTTAGTGTTATGTAGAGGGATACGATTCGGGGTCTTCCCCGTCCGATATAATGTTCTCTCAACACTTTCAGGCTCTCTCGGCCTTTGTCCTTAGTGTCGCGGAATATCAGCCCCAAGCTTGTGTCGTCTAGCAGTGGTGCTAACTCACAGTATGCGTCGGCATTTTGCTTGGTGTCCAGGGCTCACGCGGCCGCCGTTACTTCTCCCGTGGGGGCCGTCAAGATCGTTGTCTTCAGTCCCACACCGTGCATGCAGCACAACATTCGCTCTTCCCAGAGCTCATAGTCCTCTGCTCTTCCGTTGAACGAGGGCCATTTGCTCTTTCCTTTGGTCGCCATCCCTTTTTGATGGTAGGCGTAGCTTTAGCTCCCGTTAGCTTAGCTTTAGCCACGCGGTGCTCCCGGTGCTAAACTAGCCTATACTTTAGCTAAACTTGCTACCCTTATTATTTCGCCCCTGCGTGATCTGGGCCCATAACCTGTTGACAGATGTTGGCTATGGGGCAACAATAACTTATCATGACGACAAGGTCCTCTCACTTCAGCCTTTAATCTGCGTAGTTTATTATCACATTGGTACACAGTACCAGGAGGTAGGTGGGAAGAGACAGGGAGGGAACAATCCCTTAAATACCCACTTACCTGGCGCCAGCGTCAATAGCTCCGCCTATAGCGCCCTCTTGTGGAAACAGTTAGACAGTTACATGCAATCGTATACATCACATAACTTTAACAGTAAGAATCCTTTATCTTGTATCCAGATGTGCTACAGTAAAGTCCAGTTACCTTTCTTGATTGGCAGATATTATTGCTGGCTTCAAGGACTGTCACTTGTTTCATGCAATGCTAATGTGTAAACTGTTTCCTGTCATGTACTTGAATGTGTTCAAGTTGAATGGTCATCAAACATAGCCTATTTTCTTTTCTTTTTTAAATTAAATTGATCCATTACCTTTTTTTGATTTGTGATCGCACATGGCTCTTGGGTTTGGATTTGGATTTGACTACTGCGCAGATTCTCAAATTTACCAAGTTTTTGCCTGGTATTGAGTCTGACACCAGCGTCAGTATTGGTGTATCAATTAATTTATCATAAGAATATTGAACCCAGTGAAATTATCTGTTATTAGTTCACGTTTCAAGTTTTGTTTTATTTGTCACATACAGTATAAAGTACATTATAGTGAAATGCTTGGTTCTGTATGACGCTCCTTAAATTGCGCTTCATACAGTAAAAAGTTAAAGAATAAAGACCAAACACTATACAAAATATACAATATACAAAACTAAAATGTACAAAATGCAAAATACAAAATACAAAATGAGGTAGAAGAGGTAGTGCACATTTTTTAGAATTTAGGAATAAATAGATAAAATATGGTGTAGCCTAATGTTTAAAAAGTGTTAAAAATGTATGTTAAAGGTGAATGTTGTAAAAAAAAAAAAAAAAAAAAAAAGGGGGTGTGTGCATGTTGATGTTGTGTGCAATGAATGTAGAATGGATGGGTTAGTGTTACAGTTACATAGAGTCCACATTGAGCAGCCTGATGGCCTGGGGATAGAAATAGAAGCTCCATATAGCAACATATTCTTTCACAAGATTATCATTTTGAGAACCGAACATTCAAAATAATGATGTCATGACACAGGAGACCTCTTGTTTCAATGGAAACCACTGCACTGAGCAACTGAGACGTTTTTTTAACTGTCCTGTTTGAACATATTTGTACTTTTAGCTAAAGAGCGCCATGCCTCCCGAGGGGCCGACCACGCCCAACACTGAACGCTTCCATTGAGCTCTGCCAACCGGAAAAAATTGGTTTTCAGTAGTGGACAGAATCCTGAGGGAGAAAAACATTTAAATGCAGTTGATGAGACCAAATAGAGGATAAACATCTCCCACGAGGCAGCGTGGAAGGAATGGTTGAGGATCAGAAGTATGTCGGCTGTCAGAGGAAAGAGAAGAGCTCACTCCTCTCCTGTTGTTTCATCTCACATGCTGATCCTGGATCAGTCCACTCCACTCCTGAGACGGAAAGCAGAGACATCTAGGGTCACTCAGACCTGGAGAGCCAAACACTACAACTCTATTTGGTGATTCCCATCTTCGCACAGCGGATGAGAGAGAGAGAGAGAGAGAGAGAGAGAGAAAGAGAGAGAGAGAGAGAGAGAGAGAGAGAGAGAGAGAGAGAGAGAGAGAGAGAGAGAGAGAGAGAGAGAGAGAGAGAGAGATTTAAAAGCAGAATAGTTGTGCGCGTGTGTGTGCATTTGTATGTTTACTGTATACATTATACTGTGTGTGTGTGTGTGTGTGTGTGTGTGTGTGTGTGTGTGTGTGTGTGTGTGTGTGTGTGTGTGTGTGTGTGTGTGTGTGTGTGTGTGTGTGTGTGTGTGTGTGTGTGTGTGTGTGTGTGTGTGTGTGTGTGTGTGTGTGTGTGTGTGTGTGTGTGTGTGTGTGTGTGTGTGTGTGTGTGTGTGTGTGTAGAACCCTCCAAGAGACCTGATTCAGTCAGTTTGGGACAGTCACACCGCACCTCTGCAGAACACACACACATCTCAACACCTCTTACTCACACACGCCTGTGCAACCATCTCTCTCTCTCTCTCTCTCTCTCTCTCTCTCTCTCTCTCTCTCTCTCTCTCTCTCTCTCTCTCTCTCTCTCTCTCTCTCTCTCTCTCTCTCTCTCTCTCTCTCTCTCTCTCTCTCTCTCTCTCTCTCTCTCTCTCTCTCTCTCTCTCTCTCTCTCTCTCTCTCTCAAACACACGTATCACACATTGGCTATGCTACAGACACACAGTATCTGGGCACGCAACCCCACCAGGCTGATGGTCCCCAAGCCCCCTCAACTTCCCCTCTCACATCCTGTCACTGAGAGGGAGGGGCAGGCCTAATCATGCCCCTGCATCTCTTATCAGAAGAACCCAACCCTACGGACTATTGCCTGATTTGGCCTCATTAACCGTATTATGGCCGTATGAACTGTGTCTAACACCGGTCTCTTATCAGAAGCCCAGGGCCCAGAATAAAAAAAAAAAATCCTTTGACGCTGAAGCAAGTTATATGGAAAGGGAAGGAGCCATCGCCTGCATTGGCCTTTATTAAAACGGGAGTCCCTCAGATACAATCATACTTATGTAACACTTAGCCAAGAAGAATAGGTCCCCTGAATGAGGCAATGTCGGTGCGCGAGCGAACACACTGCCCGACTGTTTATAAGTTCATTGTTCACTTTTGACAGGTGTGAGTGTTTTTTCCTCTGTTGTCTTATTGGAGCTATAATTCACCACAATTAGGCGAACTTTTTTTTTCTAGGCGTGTGATGTCATCACATCCGCCTCTCTCTTTCTCTCTCCTATTTTTCTCTCTCCCTCCGTCTCTATCTCTCTCTTTCTCTTTCTATCTGTTATACTCTCTCTCTGTCTCACTTTCTCTCCTATTTCTATTACTTTCTCTCCTATTTATTTCTCTTTCCATCTCTTATCACACTCTCCTTTATCTCTCTTCATCTCTCCTTTACATCACTCTCTCCCTGTCTTTATCTCTCTTTCTCTTTCTATCACTCTGTTATTCTCTCTATCTTTCTATCTATCACTTTCTCCTATTTTTCTCTCTTTCACACACCCTCCTCTCTTTCTCTCTCTCTCTTTATCTCTCTCTATCTCTCTCTTTATCTCTCTCACTCTCACTCCGTAAAAACAGGATATTGTTTCTCCACATCTAGCCAGCCTTTATTGATCTAATAATGTCCCTTTTCACAAGAGTCAGCTTGTGCAGCAGAATTACAACAGCCCTACACATTATCTACCAGTACAGGGCGCGTGTATGCTTTCTACAACGCAGTTGGGCGATTTGCGATTCTGATTGGCCACTGACGTTTCTGGTCATGTGACATGTGCACCCAATAGCGTGACGAGCTGTGTCTTTGCCCATTTCCGCGTCGAACAGCCTGCAAAGCACCTGGCGTTCTATCGCCATGCTCTAAGACAAACTCTAACCTTAACCAACTTCGAAAGAGCGCCTAAGCTTGTGTTTGTGTGTGTGTCTGTGTCTCTCTGTGTGTGTGTGTGTGTGTGTGTGTGTGTGTGTGTGTGTGTCTGTGTCTCTGTGTGTGTGTGTGTGTGTGTGTGTGTGTGTGTGTGTGTGTGTGTGTGTGTGTGTGTGTGTGTGTGTGTGTGTGTGTGTGTGTGTGTGTGTGTGTGTGTGTGTGTGTGTGTGTGTGTGTGTGTGTGTGTGTGTGTGTGTGTCTGTGTGTATGTGTGTGTGTCTCTGTGTGTGTGTCTCTGTGTGTGTCTCTGTGTGTGTGTGTGTGTGTGTGTGTGCGTGCGTGCGTGCGTGCGTGCGTGTGTGTGTGCGTGCGTGCGTGCGTGCGTGCGTGCGTGCGTGCGTGCGTGCGAATGCTGAATGCATACAGTCACGCATTCTCGCAAACATGTGCATTTATTATCACAAGTACTACCTACGAGTCTCTTAATTTTATTTAATAAAAAAAAAATGGAGAGTGGCTAAGCTGAAAGGTGTGTTTGGTGTGTGTTAGTTTTATCCTTCCATCTGTCCCTGGAGGTGCAGCTGTAATGTGTGTGTGTGTGTGTGGGGGGGGGGGTCGGAGAGGGGTGGAGGCAGATAGATGGAAGCTGAACACAGGAGATAGGATGAAAGGGGGTGCGCGGAGACTCCATAGAAACCAACACTGTGTCACTCACAGTGCCACCGGCGGGCCAGTTAAGAGTAATTAGGGTGATCCATTCCAAAGACTCACCCTATAATTAAACACCCCTCTGTGACGGGAGAGCTGCTGCATCTGTTTTTTATCCACTTGTTTCTTTTTAATTAATTATTTCATTCATTTATTTATTATCCCGCAATGCAAATGTAATTAAAGTTTAATCTAAAGGACTATTTCAACAGAAATATTTGCTCTCTTGAACGGGGCAGAGCGTGAAATAATGATAATTGAATTGCATGGTTGTGTGCGTGTGTTTCTTCTTTGTCGTTTGCAGAGATTGAGGCCAAGGATGCTTGCGATTGGCTAAGAGCGGCCGGTTTCCCTCAGTACGTGCAGTTATTCAAAGGTAAACATTGGGAGCGTTAGTCCTGTGCAATCTAGCATGTAGAATGTACGCCGCCGTGATGCAGTCTTATGTGTTTGTTGAACAACAAGTCCACCAAGTTTTCTGGCTATACGTTTTAACCCTTCAAGCTCCCCTGAACCCTGAACTGGGTACCAAATGATACAACCTTTTGGAAAGGTTTCAGAAGCCATCCAATATGCCATGCTAGCTAACAGAGAAATGCAGATAACGAACACCTTAAAACATGTAAATCTGTAATGATGATGTAATGGTATTCGAATAACATTATAGCCTCTCAGATATGACTATATTGCCCATTGCAGACATGCTATAGTGCAGTATATATCATATATTATGTTGCACAGGTGAAGCAATAGAATCAGTAAAGAATACACACATGACGATTAAAGAGATGAAGATTAAAGAAAATGTTCTCCTTTGAATCGACATGTGAGGGGAGATTTAACGGGAAAGTAAGTTACTTAATTGTGGAACGCTAGCTTTGACTTAATTATCTTGTCTGCCTTTCAGATTGCAGGTTCCCCGTTGACACAGAATGCGCCAGGAGGGATCATGACTTCCTGGATAAGGATGCACTTGATTCATTCTGCAGGTAGTAGCCTACTGTCCTGGGATCAAATCCCTTGTAACCCTACCATCCTGGGATCAGATCCCTCTGGAACCACATATAACTCTACCGTCCTGGGATCAGATCCCTCTGGAACCACACATAACCCTACCGTCCTGGGATCAGATCCCTCTGGAACCACACATAACCCTACCGTCCTGGGATCAGATCCCTCTAGAACCACACATAACCCTACCGTCCTGGGATCAGATCCCTCTGGAACCACACATAACCCTACCGTCCTGGGATCAGATCCCTCTGGAACCACACATAACCCTACCGTCCTGGGATCAGATCCCTCTGGAACCACACATAACCCTACCGTCCTGGGATCAGATCCCTCTGGAACCACACATAACCCTACCGTCCTGGGATCAGATCCCTCTGGAACCACACATAACCCTACCGTCCTGGGATCAGATCCCTCTGGAACCACACATAACCCTACCGTCCTGGGATCAGATCCCTCTAGAACCACACATAACCCTACCGTCCTGGGATCAGATCCCTCCGGAACCACACATAACCCTACCGTCCTGGGATCAGATCCCGGAACCACACATAACTCTACCGTCCTGGGATCAGATCCCTCTGGAACCACATATAACCCTACCGTCCTGGGATCAGATCCCTCTGGAACCACACATAACCCTACCGTCCTGGGATCAGATCCCTCTGGAACCACACATAACCCTACCGTCCTGGGATCAGATCCCTCTGGAACCACACATAACCCTACCGTCCTGGGATCAGATCCCTCTGGAACCACACATAACCCTACCGTCCTGGGATCAGATCCCTCTGGAACCATCTCTCCTGTGTCTCTGTTACTCTGTCAGCCTTTCTATTGTCTCAAGAATGAAAAAATATCCTCACTGCACTCCGCTCCCTCCCTGCCTGCCTAACCATTATGGCTGCCTACGCAGCTGCAGATGAAGCGCATGTGTGTGTGTGTGTGTGTGTGTGTGTGTGTGTGTGTGTGTGTGTGTGTGTGTGTGTGTGTGTGTGTGTGTGTGTGTGTGTGTGTGTGTGTGTGTGTGTGTGTGTGTGTGTGTGTGTGTGTGTGTGTGTGTGTGTGTGTGTGTGTGTGTGTGTGTGTGTGTGTGTGTGTGTGTGTCTGCGTACATGCATGCATGCGTGCGTTTATGTGTGGATCTATAGAGGTCTATGTACATGTGTGTGTCTGTATCTGTGTAATAAATACCAGCTGGCACAGCATGCAGAGTGTACACAACAGAAGATAGCTTTGTTTACTATTGTATTGCTGTCTCACTGCTGTCTCTCTGTCTTCTTTTTACTGCCAGGAGATTAAGCACTTTAAACAAATGTGTGGAAATGAGGCTGGAGCTTGGGAGATCAAAGCACAGGGTGAGTAAAGAGAGAGAGATAGTGTGAGAAAGAGTAAGAGATAGTGTGAGAAAGAGAGAGTGAGAGAGAGAGAGAGAGAGAGAGAGAGAGAGAGAGAGAGAGAGAGAGAGAGAGAGAGAGAGAGAGAGAGAGAGAGAGAGAGAGAGAGAGAGAGAGATCTCCTCGTTAAGAAGTCCCCGATTTCCACTGATATCATATGATACCCCTCCCCCCATCCCCGACTTCACTGGTGCCCCAGTTGCTTGCACTGTCTGAGAGAGAGAGAGAGTAAGAGACAGAGGATAAGAAGAAGAAGAGAGAGTGTGTGTGTGTGTGTGTGTGTGTGTGTGTGTGTGTGTGTGTGTGTGTGTGTGTGTGTGTGTGTGTGTGTGTGTGTGTGTGTGTGTGTGTGTGTGTGTGTGTGTGTGTGTGTGTGTGTGCGCGTGTGTGTGTGTGTGTGTGTGTGTGTGTGTGTGCATGTTCATCTTCATGCGCTCAGGTTGTGTGTATCTAGATGGCCTATGTTTTATCTTCCTCTAAAGAAAAATGAAAAAAATTAAGAAAAAAAGTGAGGGGAAATGCCATCTTCCGTGCGTCACATGAAAGTGTAGTTAGGGACTACAGTGGAAAGACCAAACGACACATCCCTTTTTAAGCATGTGTCCTTACATGTGTGCATTTTGTTCAATCTTGAATGGTGAGTGACAAGACACACCACCCTCTGAACTAGTGTTCAAGATCCAAATGAGGTGGGGGCGGCTGGGTGGCGCAGTGGACATTGCGCTCGTCACCAACACAAGAGACACCGGGTTCGAATCCGGCTGTCGGCGCTGCATCCGGCTTGGGCCGGCCGTCATACTAACTCAATTGGCAGAGTTAGCGGGTGGGAAGTCGAAGGGTGGTAGTCTGGTCGTTGTAAACAGCGACTCCTACAGGTCGGTTGGGGCGCCTGCACAGCAAAGTCAGGAAAATGGCGGGGGCAGTGTGAGCCTCCTACAGGTTACTCCTCGCCAAATGAGAGTCCGCGCTGGCAGGTGAAAAGATGTGACAGGCTGCCTCCACATGTATCGGAGGGGACATGTGATGCAAGGCTTCTATCCTCCCTACAACCGGCCATTGGGGGGCGTATGCGAGCAACAATCAGGACAGGGGAGGGAGAATTGGCACGAGAGGTACAATTGGGATGGGGAGAAAAATCACAGAAAAAGGAGGAGAAAAAGTTGATCCAAATGAGGCCACACAGCAGGTGTGTCACTGGTTGGTAATTTACTCAGTTCAGGGCCTGTATTTGCCAAAGCTTCTCAAGAGTAAGTATGCTGATTTGATGTCAGTGACCAGGACAACATGTTTTCATGACCTTACTCAAACTTACTGACTGAAGCTGATTCTAGATCAGTACTCCCTCTGCGAGAGGCTTTGTGAATATGGACCCATGCATGAAAGGCATTAAGAGCCCCCTTGCTCTAAACAAATCTCCACGTTACCCCCCCCCCCCCTCAGGGAGACGACTGTGATGATGATGATCCCTGTGCCATCAGCGACAAATGGACCTATGACAGGCGGGCTCGGTGCTGGCGACGCCTCCACGAAACGCTGGAGTTCCTGCCCTCCACCGACGGTCCCAACGACCGGCACGATGCCTGCTCCATCCAGAGCACCAGCAGCACTGAGAGCGAAGGCCAGGGCAGAGGCCTCAAGAGCCATGGAGACCCACACGTCCCCACGACAACCACCACCATCAGCACCACGGACGAGCAGGAGACCAGCCGGAGCTCGTCCCGCTGTTCCTCCACCAACAAGACCCCATCCTTGGACACCTCGTTCAGCGGGCCCCCCTCTCCCTGTGGCGGGACGAGAGAGTCGTCCACCCTCAGCTTGGAGGCCGAGCACTGCTCAGGGAAGCCTCCCAGGAAGAAAGGCCCCAGCCTGTTGAGGAAGATGGAGAAGCTGAGACTGAGGGGGACGTCCGGCGGCCAGCGCTCCCCCAGCCACGGCAGCGGTAGCCGGGCCCGGTTGGTCATCAGTGGGCCTGTATTTCTGGAGGGTCCCATGGAGGAGGAGAGGCTGAGGAGGTTGCATTGCCCGGCAAGGTTAGAATGGTTTTGTGACGTCCGTTCAGTTTTTATTTTGACTTTTATTTCAGTTGGACCAAATATGCTCATAATGATCTTTTTGATCGATTTCAGTTGACTTTTTGTTAATTTTCAGAGATTATAGTTTCAAATAAGTCGCACATTCAGATTTTACATTTGTTTTAAGTACCAAAGTGTTGTTCATGTCTAGTTTTATTCTTGAATTTAGTAGTACTTAGCTTATTAAATGAAATTACATTTGATATAATTGAATCGAACTCAATTACGTGTAATCAAATTAAACTTAATAACATTGTAGCATTGTTTTTACGCTTACTCACACAACTTGACCCTTGACCCCCCTGGATCTATCCAGTCTGCAGGCTGGACCAGGCAGCCAGGCCTCCTCCTCCTCCCCGTCCTCGCCCCACACCGGCAGCAGCAGCAGCAGCAGCCCCTCGGAGAGCAGCAGCACCGTCAGCACGCCCAGCCCGGTGACGCGGGTGAGGAGCAACTATAAACGGGCCGGCGTCGGTGGTGGAGGAGTGACTCAGAACAACCAGAACCAAGAATTACTGCTCCACAGAGGCACAGAGGTTAGTCTCATGATGGCCTTTGTAAAACAATTGGGAGTTGAGCGCATTAGTCCTGGGTTGGCATGCACCGAGACGTGAACGGATAGAAAGGAGTATTAGGGGCTTCTCCCTTGGTGCGCTGTAACTAAGATGGCTGCCAAGAATTTTGATCATTCCTCTTTTCTTTCATTCTAATTTGTATTCTCCTCTACCTTCCAGGGGCATAGCAAGAAGTTATAGGCCCCCTGTGTATAATATTTACCATTATTTACTTGTTTTCACCTACAATTTACACACTTTCCGGTCCAGTGCTCCAGAGTCCACACTGTGCATGCAATGAAAATATGTTCTTTTACAGAAAATGAGCCAAGGCCAATAAGTCGCAGGTAAACAAAAGCTATTATATATATTTTTTTGATCTACTTTTTCTCCCATTTTTCAATTTTTCTCCCATCCCAATTTCGTATCGTCCAATTCGACCCTCCCCTGTCTCAAACGCTGTTAGGCCATGCCTCCCACAAGCTGGCTGCAATGTGGACTAAGCCTTGCATCACGTGTCCCCTCCGGTACTCGAGGAAGCAGCAGTCGCATCTTTTCACCTGCACAGCGCGACCTCTCAGCGTCGGGGGTCTGCATTTTTGGAGGGCACGCCGCCCCCGTCGCTTCCTGATTCTGCTGCGCAGGCGCACCAACCGACCTGTAGGAGTCGCTGTCCACAACGTCCGATCCCCACCCATCAGCTTCCCACCCCCTAATACTGCCAAATTGTATTAGTATGAACGACCAGCCAAGCTGATAGCAATGCGGAGAGCTGGGCTCGAACCCAGCGTCTCCTGCATTGGTGGTGAGCGCCTTGCCCACTGCACCACCTAGCCGCCCGTAAATTATATTTGAGTAAACATTGAAAACAGGTCCCACAGATAATGATTTCAGTTTTACTATGGTACCAACCATTGTGTAAAATATGTACGGTACAACCATGGTAAAAGTTGTGTATTTCCATAGTACCACTTGATACTTGCACTTGCATAATAACACCATGGTAACAAGGGTAATATCATGGTATCTCCAATCCATCATATAAAACATTGAGAGTTTAAAATAAACCATACTATGGCTTGAAAAATGTAGATCACATCATAACATCCATCCATTTATCTACAGTATCTGTCTTGTCTGTCCGCCCCCTCCATTCTGTTCGGTCATTTCATTCAATCTGTTCTGTCATTTAGGACTTCAGAAACCAGATCAACAACAACAGCCACGACAGCCTAGTGTTCCAGATACCCCACGGACACAAGCCAGGGACGTTCCCCACCACCCTTACCCACAAAGACACCATGCTCTCCCCCATCATTGACAACACGTCTGTCAACTGGAGGACTGGCAGTTTCCACGGTTACCGGCGCCGATGCAGCCGTCGCGGTGTGTCGCCGCTGGTGTCCAAAGACCAAGAAGACGCCCCGCCCTCCTCGGACGCTAGTGTCCCCGGCCCCCTGGCTTTGATGGACCCCCGGGCCAGTATCTACGATAACGTCCCTCCTATCCAGCAGCTCCTAGGAAACAGCAGAGGGACTGGGAGTGACGCGGAGCAGGAGGTGGAGAAGACGGAGGTGGGTCACTGTTTGGGTTCAAACTGGATTTCGGAGGGGGGGGGGGGGCTTTCTGTGTGGAGATTGCATTTTCTCACCGTGTTTGCGTGGGTTTTCTACGGATACTCTGGTTTCTTCCTACACCATAAAAGACATGCATGCCAGGTACATACTTCTGCCACTGACAGTAGAACTGGAGTTGTGTCCAGACTATGGATGCCTACTGCTTATGAATAGTTAGGATGGGTTAAATGCAGAGGACAAACAAATAACGAGATTCTAAGACGAGATTGAGTCCTTCAGACGAAGAAGAGCCATATAAGTCAAGTTAAGTTTTCCGATAATAATAATGTTTTCAAACCTAGCTGTCTAAAGATGGTAAGTGGGAGTATTTGTGCACATTCACAGATGAAGACAGTCAAGGTTGAGTCGCTGGGGGTGATCATTCACATTCACACTCCTAATTATTTGGTTTGACATAACCACTGCAATCAAATATCAAGATTCGAACGAAAGGTATTGGAGATAATTGAAAGTTTGGCCTGATGGTGGCTCTAGAGGAAAGGCCATGGGGTCACAAAAATCAAAAGGGTTCATCCTCTAGGCCTCTAGGGAGCATGAATGTGCACCACAAATTTTAAAGGATTGTAATGAAAGCCGTTTGAGTTCAATCACTTTCATGTGAAAAGTATGCAGCGGCGTTGCATGGCCGGGATAAATCCATAATATCCCAGACAATAAGGTGGTGTATAGCAATGCAGTTTTAGTGTATGGAGTTTGTTTGTTTATTCAAAACTCGAACTAACTTTGTTTATATACTACTCTGTTTACTACTATGCACTCCAAGTGAAGTACTCATGTTTGGCACTGTTGGATAAACCCCACTTACCCTTGACCACCAGAGGTGTACCTCTTCCTGGTTTTGTTGTTACACAATTTGTAAGTCGTAAATGTAAATGTCTACCAGGTGGGTCAGCTGATCAGCGAGGCTGACATGTTCTCCGCCCTGGACAGCGTGATGGAGAGGATCAGTGACCTCCAGCAGATGGTCTCCTCCTGGGCCCAAGACCTGTCGGAGGACGACTGTCAAAGAGAAACCTCCTCCTCATCCTCCTCCTCCTCCTCTTCCTCCTCCTCCTCCTCCTCTTCCTCTGGGGAATCCCCTGCCCAGGCGTCCTCTTCCCCCTCTCCATACCACTCCTCTCCCAACTATATCCACCTGGAGATTCAGGAACCACGGGGAGGAGAGGAGGCTACGGGGAGCTGTGAAAAGGACCAGGAGGAAGCGAAGGCCAGGTTGTCACAGCAAGGAAGCAGGTGAGAGAGCAGCTTGATCAAAGGGACCCCTAGTCATGTTACCTCACATACCAATGATACTGTTGAGTCCTTTCTCAGCACAATCCATGCTGTTCTTCATACCGGATATCCGTCTCTCTGGCTAGCTACACAACTGATGTAAAGTAATGGGGCCACTCTTCGGTACAAGCCTTGGAAAAAAAGCACTGAAATCGACTCCACTGTGCACCCGGTGCAGTTTCCTTTCCAGTACAGGTGTGTGTAAATGCTTTTTTTTTTTTACAGTGACCCCATTAACCTACATCAGTTCTGTGGCTTGCTAAGGAGGAGATGGGTCTCCAGTAAGAAGCACAGCCTGGTTTGTGCAGAGGAATGACTGACTACCCATCAACAACATAACTAAGAAATGGGGAAAGTTCTAGCCCGTTCACTTTATTCATTACTACAGTATGGTGACTTCAATGCGGAAATCCTACAAGACAGTATTGCTCTGAGCGGAGCAACAATTCTGAAAACACTGATTGAAGGCTGCTCAGCTGAAACCCTTTGAGTCTTTTGACTGTGTTTTTTTTGTTCTTTCAATCTGTGCCCGTCCCCCGAACTGTTCAATCGGCTGTCATTGATGAGCATTCTAAATGCAATTCTTAAAAAGATTCAATTTTAAAAACAATCTTAAATTGTATTTAACACTGTATTTTGTATTTAGTTTTGTTTTGTTTTTTTGTTTTCTGTTTCTTTGCTTGCATGTGATTTTAGCCATCTTAATTGTTAGTTTAATTGTGTATTGTATGTTGAGTACTGACTTTTAATAATTCTGTTTTGCAATAATTGTTTTTGTATGTTTTTTTGTGTGGCCCCCAGGAAGACTAGCTGGTTGCCATGGCACCAGCTAATGGGGATCCGTAATAAAATCAAATTAAAAATCAAATCATTCACACACAAACCGCTGCTAGACACACACAGGCACAGAAGGGAATGGATAACACAGAAGTAGTTGTCACAGCAACCAAACTATAACAACCAACCAAGGTCATAACAAGAGAAATACGGACTAATTAATAGTTTGATTCCCTGGGACCATTTGGTCTAAAAGTGTAGGCGTTTTGTATCAAATCATTCACCAAGTGGTTTATTTAGCCTCTTCTTAATAGTGTATGTTTTATAGCTGTTCATTGTTGCCTGGCTGTTTCCAGAAATAATGCACTAAAAAGTTATGATGCCTCTCCTTTATCGCATAATGTGACACTAATAGGGGAATTGCTTGACTCTCGCTTTCCCTCTCTCCTCTGTGTGTGTGTATTTGTGTATATTTGATTTGTTTTGATTTGATTAAGGATCCCCATTAGCTGGTGCCATAGCAACCAGCTAGTCTTCCTGGGGTCCACACAAAAAAACATACAAAAACAATTATTGTTGCAAAACTAAATTATTAAAAGTAGTACTCAACACACAATGCATAATGAAGCTAACAAATAAGATAGCTAAAATGACATGCGAGCAAAGAAACAGAAAACTAAAAAACTAAACAAAAATACTTTACAGTGTTAAATACAATATAAGATTATTTTAAAAAGTTAATTTACTGTAAATGCAGCAGAGGTTTTGAGGCAGATTATTCCAAAGAGTCAATTATCTACGAATAAAAGATCTCCTTAAAGCGTTGGTATTTGGACCTGGTAATTCAAGCTGCCCATTACATTACATACATTTACATTTAGTCATTTAGCTGATGCTTTTATCCAAAGCGACTTACAAGTTCTGTACGACAAGTCATCAGGAAGGGCACAACTCTATCAGTTGAGTAACAATGTGTTCAAAGTGTTGAGTGCTACAGTGTAGGTTAGTTTGTTCCATTACTGGAACCTCTAGTGTAATGATCATGCACAGTATTACTATAAACAATCTGTTTATGTATAAAAACAGGAGTTTTATTGCTCATGACCAACTTTGTTGTATATGCCTACTGTATGTGTGTCTGCCAGGGTTACCAGGTGTCCTTGTTGTTTTCAATGAGAGCAAGTGTCCCTCTCTGGGAAAACGAGCTGACCCAGGACTCTATGAAAGGAGTGGAGTGAGACATAAAATGATATAGTATAAGTAAAAGTAGAGGAGGCTTCTTTGATTGGAGGAACAACTTTGCCCTGTTTTGGGTCTTAAAAACATATTGATATTTTAAACTCTGAATCTTAAAAGTTTGTTATAGTTTGGGTGCATATTGATGATGTTTGACGACGTACAGACAAAGAGTCTGAAAATACTTGTATTTTCACCTCCTATTGATTTTCCCAGCTCATTTTCCTCTTCCATTAGTGCTAACATGCAAACATTAGAGCTATGTCGGCTACCAAATGTTACAGCTAACGTCAGTAATATTAATGCTCATCCAAGATGAAGATACATTTGGCAGCTGACATTAGCTCAAATCTTTGGTATCTAATGTTGGTGCTAATGCTAACTAATGGCAAAATAGGATGGGTTAAATGCTTTGCATTGTGGGGTATAGATTAGGGGGAATGAGTGACAACATTAATGGGGGCAGCTATAGATTAGATTGAAATGCATTGTCATTATACAGCACAAGTATTACAGTACGAAAATAAGTTTGGCATCCAACCAGAGTGCAAATGTAACAGTAAAGTGCAATAGTAATATACAATGTACAGGTGATTAAACTGAGTATGAAATATATAAATGAGTACTACGTGGTGTAGTGCTAATCAGATGTATATGTACAGAGTTGTAATATTAATATGTACAGGGATACAGGTATAAAGACAGTATGGTAGTCATACTGGCCAGCAGTGTAACTAGTAAGAGTAGGTAAGGGATATGTACAGATATAGATATAGTATCTACAGATATGTAAAAGTATTATGTGCAGGTATGTACAGACAGATGTGGATATATATATATATACAAGGTAAGAATATATACGTATATATAAATACATACGATATATACAGCATTATTGTACATGCTATCATACATTAGCTACATTGCATTAGGTATGCAGGTGTATAAGTAGGTCTATAGAAGGATTATATGCAGGTATATTCAGACAGATATGGACATATATATATATATATATATATGCTGTATACTTAAAACAGTCCCCCATCGAACATGGACTGACCAGGTATCTCCCCATGTGTGCAGTAACAGAGCGAGCCAGCAGTTGCGGTGGTGTAGCCAGCAGAGCCTGCCCCGCGGGCCTCCCTGCCCTGGGCTGGAGAGCCAGTCTGTCTCCAACATTCACCTGCTACAGAAGCTCTCCCTCCTCAAGCTCACTGCACTTATGGACAAGTATTCCCCATCCAGCAAGCAGGGATGGAACTGGTAAGGAGGAATAGATTCAAGATTCAAGAGTTTATTCATCACATACATACCAGAGCATACAGTGAAATGTGGTTGTGCAATAAAACAATAGTAATAGTAGTAATAATAATAAGATTAGAATAGACATGATAAATAGACATGTTAATAAATCACTTAAAGGCACTGGATCCTATGTACACTCCTATACAATGTGCAGTTTTACTTCCATGTCCCTATGCTATACTTGCTGTTACTAACTATACTATGCAACAATCACAACAAGTTATTTTCTTAAAGTGTCCCTTTTCCCTTCCTTTAAAGTGACCTTTTCTTGTGTGTTTAATGTGACCTATGGTGCGTTTGTGTGGGAGCAAGTGTAGAATGTTGTGTTGTGTGTGTATGTGTGTGTTCATGTGTGCTTGTGTGTGGAGAGATCAGTGTCCATTGTTCTGATGGCCTGAGGGAAGAAGCTGAGCCTTAGTCTCTCTGTTATTGCTGCGTATATGGAGGTGCTTGCCTGACCGCAGCAGCTTGAACAGGCTGTTGTTGGGGTGGTGAGGGTCTTTCATTATTCTGAACGCTCTGGATTTGCACCACCTGTTGTATAAGTCCTGCAGGGGTGGTAGTGCAATACCCGTAGTACGCTCTGCTGAGCGCACCACTCTCTGTAGGGCCTTCCTGTCCTGGGCCGTGCTGTTTCCAAACCAGGCAGTGATGTTCCCAGTCAGAATGCTCTCTACAGCCCCGGAATAGAAGGAGTGGAGTATCTTCCCCGATACTCTGAACTTCCTTAACTGTCTCAGGTGGTAGAGGCACTGTTTTGCCTTTTTTACCACAGTGTCTATGTGAGTTGTCCATGTCAGGTCCTCTGTGATGTGGACTCCCAGGTACATAAAGCTGCTCACCCTGTCTACGATATCCCCATTTATCCACAGTGGCTTGTGTGTCCCCTGCTGTATTTTCCTAAAATCCACGATCAGCTCTTTGGTTTTACCAATGTTCAGGAGTAGGCTGTTATCCCGGCACCACCGTGCCAGTACATCAACCTCCTCCCGGTAGGCCTTCTCGTCATTGTTAGAGATCAGCCCAACCACCACTGTGTGGTCCGCAAACTTCACTATGGAGTTGGAGCTGAACCTGGCCACACAGTCATGTGTGTACAGTGAATACAGCAGGTGACTAAGGACACAGCCCTGGGTGGTACCCAGGGGGTACTTAATTTTGTACTTTAGGTTGTACTTTAGTTTGTATATTGTATATTGTATATGTTGTATAGTATTATTTTTACTTTGTTTTACTGTATGGAGCACATTCTCAGGGGGCTCATACAGAACCAAGCATTTCACTATAATGTACATGTACTTTATATGTGACAAATACAACAAAACTTGAACTTGAACTTGAAGAAGTTGTACCCCTCATCCATCATTCGACCTGGTACACATCACAGCCACGGCAGAGAAGGTTTTGTTCTCATTTCAACATATAATCAGATTATTACAAGGCTTTGTTAAATACTCAAATCTGAGTTTTTGAGTCAACGCATCGGGAGCGAAGGACAGAGAGAGGGAGGGAGAGAGAGAAAGAGAAGTGGGGAGAGACAGAAAGAGTGAGTCGGATAGTGAGAGCCTAAAGCCTAATTAGAAGTCCATTTGTTATTTATCATTCAGGGTGCATTCTTGCTTTTCCTCCTCAAAAGCCAAACAACTGACTCCTTCAAGAGCAATAAACTCCTGTTCAAAAGAGGAAGAAAGAAACAGACAGCCCGCCCCTTGTGCCCCAAACAGCATGACAAAGGCTTACCTTGAGCATGGATTTCAGGGGAAATCATGCCTGATGCCTGAGGAAGGAGGTCGGGCCGGGGCTTGCTGTCTGGTTGGTTTTGACTAGATTGGTAACTGCTCTGACTGTGCAGGACTCTCTCTCTCTCTCTCTCTCTCTCTCTCTCTCTCTCTCTCTCTCTCTCTCTCTCTCTCTCTCTCTCTCTCTCTCTCTCTCTCTCTCTCTCTCTCTCTCTCTCTCTCTCTCTCTCTCTTCTCGCTCTCTCTCACCCTCTCTCTCTCTCTCTCTCTCTCTCTCTCTGGAGTGTCAATGACGTACAAGGAGATCATGAATATGCAAATCATTCTAATGTCTTAGCTGTGATTGGTCAGAGCGTTGGTACAGGGTTATACAGTATGCTGTTTGTAAACTGTAATTCTAAATGTCTATAGAACTTTCTAGAATCATTCCATTGCTAGGGAAATACTGTGGGCCCCAGTGCAGCCTATGTCCTGTCAGCGACTGTATTAGCAAAGACTACGACAGGAAATTAACATATAGGCCAAAACAGATTGTTTAAGAAAAGATCTAATCTCATTATGTGTGTCCGTGCAAGGCGCTTCTTGCTGCGGATGCGCGTTAAATGGTCTGCACGTTATGAGGCAACGCCTGTCGATCAATGCTATCCAGGGCAGCATTGAAAACCACTGAATCAATGGGCACCGTCCTGTGTTTGTTGGTTATTGCAGCCACGTATAGGACACAGGGTGAAATTGAGCTAGTCTAAAAACAACTGGAGCCGACTCTCCGTCAGCTCCCACGTGGAAGTAGTGAACTCTATTCCTCCCCAGCTTCTACCGCCCAAACAAGGTTTCACTGAATTTTAATTTCTATTTACTCAGAGGACACAGTTAGAGCACGCATTGGCCATCTGCCAGGAGAACGAAATAGGCAGAGATCCAATCATGTGTGTGTGTGTCTGTGTGTGTTGTTCTATCTCTGCTGTAATAGGTAGCCACACCGTGCGCGGGAGAGGATGCTTTTTGTATCTGTAGGTGTTCAGAAAGCACATGTTGAACATCTTGTGATATTTTATTTTAATCCAATGCGTAAATGTGATTTGAACTGAACTTTGTGTGTGTGTGTGTGTGTGCGTGCGCGTGTGTGTGCGTGTGTGTGTGTGTGTGTGCGTGTGTGTGTGTGTGTGTGTGTGTGTGTGTGTGTGTGTGCGTGTGTGTGTGTGTGTGTGTGTGTGCGTGTGTGCAGGGGCGGACCTTCCTACAGGCGATATAGGCGGTCGCCTAGAGCGCCACCCAGAGGGCCTAGGGCGCCAAATGTGCTAGGTCCGCCCCTGTGTGTGTGTGTGTGTGTGTGTGTGTGTGTGTGTGTGTGTGTGTGTGTGCGTGTGTGTGCGCGTGTGTGTGCGTGCGTGCGTGTGTGTGTGTGTGTGCGTGTAGGTCCATGGCTGGCTGTGTGTGTGGTAGGCATGTGTGTCTCTGCGGTTGTGTGTGTATTTGTTTGTGGCTGTGTGTGTGTTTTTGTGTCAAACTCTGGACCACATTTGGTAAGATTTAGTCCCAGGGACCCCCATCTGAGAAGATATTTTGTTTTTAGAAATGATTAAGTTCAGAATTCCATGACTGTACTGTACTGTAGTTTAGTGAGTGACCGTCTATACTGTAGTTTAGTGAGTGACTGTCTATACTGTAGTTTAGTGAGTGACTGTCTAAATCAAATCAAATCAAATTTATTTGTAAGGCCCGACAACACACGTTAATGTCCCATGGGCCGGACACGTCTTCTTTAAACAACTCAAGAAGAAACATCACATTATCAAGAACAAAACAAAGACACCATGAAGTCCAAATTTTTTAAAATAAATGCAACACTCCCAGACATACCCCACGTGAAGGTGAGGAAAAACTCACTAAAACCTAGCAATAGGAGAAAAATGCACCACAGGCAGTGTGGAGGAGAGAAACCTAGAAGGGCCGTTCAAGCGGGGGATCTCCCTTCTTAGATGTCGGTGATAGTAGTGTTGCTATAAAACAGGCTAAACAGTTGGTAAGCATGCACTCATATGCGTAATGAAACACAGATAAGTGCATGCAATAGCAACTGAACATTTTGAAAGATAAAAAATACAGCTGATGGCGGATTTATTTGAGGCAAGGGGGCGGCGCAGAGAGGGTTGCATCCTCCCAGTCATCATCACGGGACGTGCAACACTCCGGTCATCACTATGAGACAGCCAGAGACAGGGAGACAGGCGTTAGACAGTTTGCGTGATTGTGATGGGCGGACATCGCAATAGATACAAGTGGTAAGCATATATGTGAATAAAATAGATATATGTAGTAAGCATATTATGTGAATAGAATAGAAGTACTTAACCCAGCAATGAACTCTAAACCACGTTGACAGACCACGGACAGAAGACGGTAAGAAGCTGATCCATGGCCTCGTGGTGCACGTAGAACAGTCACTGCAATCTTGGCCAAGACCCCAAGACATCCACCACCTTGGTCAACACTATGAGACGACCACTCAGAGAGATGATGGGGGGGGGGGGTAAGAGTTCCCATGTTTGTAGTGGGCGGAGATGAAGCAATAAATACATGTAGTGAGCATATGCATACATGGTGACAGTAGAATCACAGTATATAAGAAAATTGTGAAATTGAGTAATATAACTACTGCAAGCGTATGTATAGGATGAGATACAAGACAATAGCTCAGGGCCGTATGGCCCGGGGGGGGCAGGAGAAACCACTCAGAATTGGTCTATACTGTAGTTTAGTGAGTGACTGTCTATACTGTAGTTTAGTGAGTGGAACCCCTGATCAGAGTAGTCATTGTTGTACATTTTCTCATTGGGCTGACGTCTAGGTAATGAAATAATAGTGAAATCAAATTGTTCCCAATTTTTCTGGGGAACCCCCTCAAGGATCCCCTGTGGGAATCCCCTGGAACCCCCTCGAGGACCCCTCATTGAGAGGAATGTTAAGTCAAATAATGGTGGTCTCAAATAATGGTGGTCAGGCTGCTTCCTGTTTATGTGACCTGAAACATGGTCGCCAAGGAAACACTGGAGTGATTGGAACCCAATCTCTCTCTCTCTCTCTCTCTCTCTCTCTCTCTCTCTCTCTCTCTCTCTCTCTCTCTCTCTCTCTCTCTCTCTCTCTCTCTCTCTCTCTCTCTCTCTCGCATCTTTCACGTTAAACTATGGCATTGTTTCTAAGGTAACTATTTCCTTTTCTTTCTCCCTTTTCATTTGTTTCTTTGTTTCTTTATCAAGTTAAATTTATTTTAAAATACTATGGAAATCTTGTTAAATTTTCTTTTTCATCATCATCATCATCATCATTTCGGCTATAGTTTCAAAACGAATTTTCAAAAGAGTTTTGTCTGACAACACCATTTGTCAAAAGATCAGAAATTGTCACTCCTTTTGTTTAGCTTGTTCCTCTTTATTTCCTAAATGTTCTGCTTGTGTATGTATTTTTATTTGTTTTATGCACTGCACACAAACACCCTCTTTCACTTTCTTCTCTCTCTAGTTTGGAAACATAATTTCCTCACACGTGTCATTCAAACCCATGCAGAGAAACCTGGGCTCCCGGGTGGAACGATTAATAACCTCTTTGACATGATCCATTTGTGTAGTCAACGCAGCGGTGAAAGTGATTGCTTAAGGCGAGGGGGACGAGGTAATTGACTTCTGGAGAGGAGCTGAGTAAGTGGGCTATTTGTTTTAACAATCACTGAGCTAACTACAAAAGAAATAAGCCTTCTCTCTCTCTCTCTCTCTCTCTCTCTCTCTCTCTCTCTCTCTCTCTCTCTCTTTCTCTCTCTCTACAGTACCTCTCTCTCTTTCTTTGTCTTTCTCGCCCTCTCACAACCCCCCCACACACACACTTACTTATTTTTATTTATTTCTCATTTCGTTCAGTTCACTCTGTCTCTCTCAGCCTAGCGAAAGAGATTATCTCTTTCAGTCACTCTCTCTCAGCCTCTCTCTTTCACCCACTCTGTCTCTCTCAGCCTCTCTCTCTCTCTTTCACCCACTCTGTCATTCTCAGCCCCCCCCCCCCCCATATCTCTCTCTCTTTCACCCGCTCTGTCTCTCTCAGCCTCTCTCTCTATCTCTGCTGATCGATTGCATCACTATACTTCACCTTCATGGTGAAAGTATCCAGTGCAGTGTTTTTAAAATGCTCATATTGTGTATATCACAATAAATGGTATGCAGTAGTGACAGACAAAACCTATAGCATTAAAGGCCGATCTTAAAAGAGTTAAAAGAGTTTGATCTGTAGATGTAAAATACGCTATTCGGAACTGTTGTAAATCGGAATATAGATCTGCTTTACTCGTTTGTTAACACTTTCTACACCATCCACGTATATGCGCGTTTGCTCGCCAACCGTTCAGCGTATATACGCTTTTGGATCGTTTTTCGGATCGATTTTAATATTCTATTCAATGTCACGAACCTGTATGTTGCCGTTAAAAGGCATACTGGGACCCCAAGGGTGCAGTACCGGCCAGATCCTGCTAGGTGGCAGAACATACAATTACAATTACATTA
Organism: Notolepis coatsorum; assembly: GCF_963971535.1. Classification (NCBI taxonomy): domain Eukaryota; kingdom Metazoa; phylum Chordata; class Actinopteri; order Aulopiformes; family Paralepididae; genus Notolepis; species Notolepis coatsorum. The sequence continues at coordinate 109,565,260 of NC_140172.1, read as the reverse complement.
ATCAAATGTAATTATTTACAAACTCATATTTACCTACTGTTAGTCCTTGTATCAAAAGCTCAGTTGATCGGGCGGCTGGGTAGCGCAGTGGACTAAGCACTCGCCTACCACCGCAGAGGATTCAGCATCTGAAAACACTCACGTTTGGAGGGCCAGTTTGAGGGCTAGATGATCACTACCCCTCGTTCCTCAAAGAAATCGGGACACCCCACCTTTTCACGGCCATGTGCAAAACAGAGGGGTTGGGCCAGGCGGGGTTATTGTTGGGATTGGGCCTTTGTCTTATGCGGGGGCCTTCAGTCTGTAGTGTGAGCCTGGTTGCTGAGAAGGTGGACTGGGAACAGTTGCCCTCAACCTAGAACCATAATCAGGCGTAAAAGTTGAGTCTAAATGGGATTCTGTAATCTCACACGTGTTCAATGTTCTTAATAGTTTTTGGTGAACTTTAACCCCAAACCCACCTCTGCTTTACCTGTAATGGGCAATATCGCCAAGGGAGACGTCAACAGAGAGGCGCAAAGAAGCACACACACACACACACACACACACACACACACACACACACACACACACGCGCACGCACGCACGCACGCACGCACGCACACACACACACACACACACACAGAGACACAGAGACACACACAGAGACACAGAGACACAGAGACACACACATACACAAACACAATACAAAGGCACCCACATGCACAAAGACGCACAAACACAATACAAAGGCACCCACACGCATCTCTGCATAATTAACAATGGTGCACCGCACCTACACACACACACACACACTGTATATCCACATACCTACACGCACACACACACATGCACACATACTCAACCCACACACACATACAAAGCCATGCACAAAGGTACACACATTATCTGAATACCGTCACACTTGCGCGTTCACAAACACATGCAAGCAGGCACACACACACACACACACACACACACACACACACACACACACACACACACACACACACACACACACACACACACACACACACACACACACACACACACACACACACACACACACACACACACACACACACACACACACACACACACACACACACACACACACACACACACACACACACACACACACACACACACACACACACACACACACACACACACACACACACACACACACACACACTCTCTTATTCTCACCGGGAGTCAGCCAATCATATAGAACGAGCACCAGAGCAGCATTAGGCTAATGGAAGGCACCAGGAGCAGATAGGTGTTAATTGGACGTCGGAGGGGCAGAATGGAACGTGGGTTCCTAATGGAGAACACAGCACTATCAACCAGGAGCACGCCTTACAGGGGGAGGGGGGGGGGACGCCACACTAAAGGAAATAACACGCTTATAAAAGTTCTTTTGAACCTTTTACTTTGACTTATCGAGAGGATATTTTAACCTGTTAAGCTGTAGCCCTATTTTAAGAAATGCCACCTAAAGGCACATGACCAAGTAAATGGAAGATTGCTCTACTTCTACAAGGTCAATTTGCATGAACATCTAGGGATCTCAGGGAATGTATTCCCAGTGTCAGAAATATTGTGTCTGTTACTAGGCTTGAGTAAATTGTGATGAAACAAAGGAGAATATAAATTATGATTTTTTTTGCATCGTTGCTGGTGAATAACACCATGTTATAATTGTGCCTAGGGATGCTCGATATTGGCTTTTTTACCGATACCGATATACCGATATTGTCCAACTCTTAATTTCCGATACCGATATCAACCGATACCGATATATGCAGGGTTTCCTCCCCCAAAAAACGGAATAATTTCAGGTAATTAACATTATATCTCTTGTTGTGGAATTAACACAACATTATGCATACTTTTGACAAACAATAAAATCAGAATTTGTTCTTACTTGCTTGCCTGGGTAAATAAAGGTTATAGAAATGTAGTAAAAAATTTAAAAAGAAAAACGATATTTTCCGATATCACATTTTAATGCCGATATCGGCCGATAATATCGAACATCCCTAATTGTGCCGCATCCGACCTCGCTCACTGAGCTCATTCAGCACCTTCTTGAGATCAAGTGTACAAAAATCTAAGCAAATGAATGAAGGGAAGATGATTAAACAGGAGGATTTGTAGATACAGTAATGAATTATAATCCATTTTAATAATAAATTCATATTTGACCTTGTGGAATAATATATTAATTCCCCAACTCTCATGTAATGACATTCCCCTCCCCTTTGTCTCCTATCCTGTGTCCCCCCCCCCCCCCCCCCCACCCATTTGACCTATCAAATGGGTCCCCCCTCTTCCCCCTTTTTCACTATAAAGGGCTCCTCCCGACAGCATTCGTGGTCTCTACCTGGGTCATTCAGCTGATCACCTGGGGCGAGCCCCTCAGCCATTCTCTCTAACTAATATGTATATTTCTATCTGTCTAGTTAATAAACCTTGTTATTAACTGAACCTCGGTTGACTGAGAAACATTCTTCAGGATATTCACAATATCCCACAATTGGCGCACAACCTTGAACTTGGCCTTGACCTTATTATGGCCAAATCATACATCTATGGATAGGGAAAAGGCTCCTCTTTCCAATGGCAGTGTTAAATCTGGATTTAGTCATTTTCTCACGGTTTTACGATAAAAGAGATATAATTAGCATTTTTTTCGATAAATTCATATTTTCTGTAAATCTTAAAAACATTGGTAAAAAAAAATACACTTTGACTGCTGTGTTGATAGGGTTCAAATCTTTACTCTTGGCTACATTTGAAAAATAAACACAACAACCTCTTAACATGTGGGCCCTCTTGAGGACGATTCACAACAACCTCTTAACATGTGGGCCCTCTTGAGGACGATTCACAACAACCTCTTAACATGTGGGCCCTCTTGAGGACGATTCACAACAACCTCTTAACATGTGGGCCCTCTTGAGGACGATTCACAACAACCTCTTAACATGTGGGCCCTCTTGAGGACGATTCACAACAACCTCTTAACATGTGGGCCCTCTTGAGGACGATTCACAACAACCTCTTAACATGTGGGCGAGGACGAGACACAACAACCTCTTAACATGTGGGCCCTCTTGAGGACGATTCGCGACGCGCCACTTTGCCGACCTCTAGCGGCTCGGGTGTGCATTTCTTTTAATACTATATATATATATAATTAAACCAGTTGGGCGGCTGGGTGGCGCAGCGGACATTGCGCTTGTCACCAACGCAAGAGACACCGGGTTCGACGGCGTTGCCTCCGGCTTGGGCCGGCCGTCATACTAACTCAATTGGCAGAGTTAGCAGGTGGAAGTCGATGGGTGGTAATCTGGACGCTGTGGACAGCGACTCCTACAGGTCGGTTGGGGGACGCCTGCACAGCAGAGACAGGAAATGGGGGGGGTAGTGTGAGCCTCCCACACGTTACACCTCGCCAATGAGAGTCCGCGCTGGCAGGTGAAAAGATGTGACAGGCTGCCTCCACATGTATCGGAGGGGACATGTGATGCAAGGCTTCTATCCTCCCTACAACCGGCCAGTGGGGGGCATATGCGAGCAATGTTCAAGACAGGGGAGGGGAGAATTGGCATAATGGAATTGGGATGGGAGAAAAATAGAAAAAGTGGATAAAAAAAAAAGAATTAAACCAGCTGTTCTCGAGTTACATGCCGATATGTGAGGCGTGCGCCAAAGTACATGGCAAAGTACACAACACGTACACGACTCTGGGGCTCTAGCTCCGTCAATCATTTGGTGATCTCGAAAGATTTTGGACAGGGCTGTAGCAAATGAGTGTGGCTTTCCAATGACACCCCACGTGGGCATCTAGTACGGTCTCTATTGATCGATTTATGATTTAAAAAAAGCAGGGTCAAGTTAAATCGTTAAATGATTTTGCTCAATTCAAGAAATGTACAGACAGATACACAAAAAAAAGCCAAGGTAAAGTAAAATAATTGTAACAAAAAAAAGTAGGTAGAGCAGTCATCTGGTAATCAGAAGGTTCCCGGTTCAATTCCAGCTCCTCCTTGCAGTGTGTCGGAAGTGTCCATGAGCAAGACACTTTACCCCTAACTGCTCCCAATGAGCGGGTCGGCACCTTGCACAGTTGCCTCCGCCGCTGCTGTGTGAGAGAATGTGAGGCATAAGCTCTATATAAATGCAGGCCATGAATAAAAGACCCAAACACTTGCCAAGCCGGTCATTTTTTGCAGAGAGCAGTACTGCTAGCAAGCAGCTCATTTATGCAATTATCCATTTGATTGGCTCGCACGCACTATCGCCAGGTGCCTCTATTTGATATATGAGGAAATTATGAGTGCCAGGCTTTAAAATGACATCCATGTTATCTTGGGGGGGGGGGGGGGTTCACAGTTTGTAACCATGGTGTTGGCTGTCTGGGCTTAGAGAAACAAGCCACTCAGCAGAGTAGAAGAGAAACAGCCTTATTTGTATTTTAGCACAGTTACTTTGATGGTAGGCTACCTGCAGAGAGAACATGGTGTGAGAGAGTGCAGGCTTTGTATACATTAAATACACTGCAACATTATGGGAATATGCTTACCGTTTTCCCAGATAGATACCAATTTCCTCTCTGTGCGTTCAGTAGAAAGCTATCCATCTGCAAGCTAGCCTAGTTTAGTACAAAGAGCGGGCCATATGAACCGACTGTTTAAAAAAGTAACTTTTAAATGTAATTGTTAAACGCAAATTAGGCGTTTTAAAACGGCTACTTTTATTTCTAAAGCCCAGAGTAGGCAAACAACACTTGACATTTAGAGTTTATTTTGTCATGTTTGAAGTCTGTTTATGTTGTATAGATCTATGATCTGCACACCGATGGCAATTAACACCACATAGCATGACCTCAAGCATGTTACTTCCTTTGCATAAAATACACATACATATGTAAATTTTAAGCAATGTATTATTTTTGGTTATTTACACATTTGGTCTCACATTATGTTTATGGAAAATGACGGCGTCTTTTAAGTCCATGTGGGCTGGCCGGGCATTCATTTATTCATTATTTCATCTCTCTCTCTTTCTCTCTCCCTTTATTTCTCCAGGATCATACCCAAGTCCTTGAGGAAGGCCAAGCTGTCTGAGGTGAAGGGTAGACGGGTGTTCGGGGTGCCCCTGGTCCACAGCACCCAGCTGACAGGGGAGCCACTACCTCCAAGTATCCTCCGAGCTCTGACCTACCTGAGGACAGAGTGTCTAGACCAGGTATCTGTCTGTCTGTCTGTCTGTCTGTATGTCTGTCTGTCTGTCTGTCTGTCTGTCTGTCTGTCTGTCTGTCTGTCTGTCTGTCTGTCTGTCTGTCTGTCTGTCTGTCTGTCTGTCTGTCTGTCTGTCTGTCTGTCTGTCTGTCTGTCTGTCTGTCTGTATGTCTGTCTGTCTGTCTGACCTACCTGAGGACAGAGTGTCTAGACCAGGTATCTGTCTGTCTGTCTGTCTGTCTGTCTGACCTACCTGAGGACAGAGTGTCTAGACGTATCTGTCTGTCTGTCTGTCTGTCTGTCTGTCTGTCTGTCTGTCTGTCTGTCTGTCTGTCTGTCTGTCTGTCTGTCTGTCTGGATGTCTGTCTGTCTGTCTGTCTGTCTGTCTGTCTGTCTGTCTGTCTGTCTGTCATCTGCCTGCCTGCCTGCCTGCCTGCCTGCCTGACTGCCTGCCTGCCTGCCTGCCTGCCTGTCTGTCTGTCTGTCTGTCTGTCTGTCTGTCTGTCTGTCTGTCTGTCTGTCTGTCTGTCTGTCTGTCTGTCTGTCTGTCTGTCTGTCTGCCTGCCTGTATGTCTGTCTGTCTGTCTGTCTGTCTGTCTGTCTGTCTGTCTGTCTGTCTGTCTGTCTGTCTGTGTCTGTCTGTCTCACTACCTGAGGACAGAGTGTCTAGACCAGGTATCTGTCTGTCTGTCTTTCTCTGACCTACCTGCGCACACACTCATACTCAACCCTCCCCTCCCTCTCCCATCACCCTCTCAGGTAGGTATTTTCCGTAAGTCTGGGGTGAAGTCTCGTATCCAGTACCTGCGTGACCTGGTGGAGTCGGACCCAGACGGAGTGTCGTTCCAGGGCCAGTCTGCCTTCGACGTGGCTGATATGGTCAAACAGTTCTTCCGAGACCTGCCGGAGCCCATCTTCTCCAGCAGGCTCAGCCAATCCTTCCTCCATATCTACCAATGTGAGTAATCAATCAATCAATCAATCATATTTATCGGCTAATACTGCTGCTACAAGGACTTCAAACCAATTCATATCATGCAGTGAACTGGTGTAAAACATTGTTTTTTTGTTTGTTTTTTTAAAGGAGTGAATTGTGCCCCTCATGACAATCATAATCATAATCATCTATCGCCATGCTACCTCATTTGTACTTGAATAATACTAAGGTATAATCAAATTTAAAATCATGATGGTGATGGTAATAATAATAATAATACATCGGATTTATATAGCGCTTTTCCAAGTGCTCAAAGACGCTTAGAAATGGTATTTCCACAATTGTCTTGGTCACTGCCATGGTTGTGACCAAAGAATTACAGTAATACCATGATACTTTTTTAGAAATACATTATTTGTGAGGGCTTCTGTGACGGGGATTACCTATGTCACTCCCAATGACCGGCACATTTATTATTAGTGTAAATGAATAGCGTAACACTGTTAACACTGTTATTAGTGTAAATAGTGTACTCCCATGATCAGATTATTTGTACTTTATGGACCGGAGATGAAGTGCGTTGAAACGTTTTGCATTGCACTCCACAGACTTCCCCAAAGACCAGCAGCTGGTCGCAGTGCAGGCGGCCATCTTGCTGCTGCCTGACGAGAACCGGGAGGCGTTGCAGACTCTGCTGCTCTTCCTCCGCAACGTCGTGGCCTGCGTGGAGGAGAACCAGATGACTCCCACCAACATCGCTGTCTGCCTGGCCCCGTCCCTCTTCCATCTCAACACCCTGAAGAAGGATGCCAACGCTGCCAGGTAATAATAATAGTAAAACACTTTTATTATTTTTATATTTGTATAGCATCTTTCATACAATAATTGCAGCCCAAAGTGCGTCACAGCAGTGGTGTAGACGTAAAAATAGACATAGGCATAACATGAGCATACAATTGGAGAATTGACATTAAAAACCTCCCGAAGATATTTTTATATATTTCTGTCATAAAAATCTATAAAAAAGATATTGTAATAGATTTCTGACAACATGAAAAGCACGCTTTCACCTATTCCACCCTTATTGATTATGATAGATTTTTTACGTAAAAATCTATAAAAGACTATTAGCGGGTTTCTGAAAAAATAAAAGCAATGCATAAATTGCACACATAAAATGAGTATAAAATAGACAGAATAAGAGTGATGCAAAAAAGTGTAATCTGCACCCAAACCAAAGGGGAACTACGCCAAATGTAAGAATTAATACAAGTTATTCCTGTGGTCTAAGACGGTCCAAGATTTTTCAACAACGAACGTGTGATGTCATCGGGTACAGTACAAGTTTGAAGCTCCTTCTTGGACACTATAGAACTATACTATAGAACAAAACTATAGAACAAAGCTCATTTGGGTATAAGAATTACAAATAAAAACATTCTGTGGGTCCATAGATTCAGTCTCCCATTCAGTATCAGTGGTGAAGCTCCAGACTAATACCTGATGACATCAAAGCTTGAGTGTTATTTTCTGGTTTCTGGCTGGCTTTGGGAGAGACTAGCTCAATAATATCGTTCGAACTTTCTGAGGTCATGGAAATAACATATTGGAATTCTTCCTTTGCGTTGTTCCTCTTTTAAAGAGAAATGTTTTAACTGCAAGTGAAGAAGATTTGTACACAGGAGGACCTCTTTGTTTCTTTGTTGTCGACTCTATGACAGGCTCATGCAGCTGTGAAGAACAGGCGAGGACGGGTGCTGTGCTGTGCTCGCCACTAGAGAGGAACACGTTTGCAAAGAGAGTTCAAGTGCGGCTCGTGGCGAAACAATATTTCTGAGCAGCCCTGAACGGAGTAGCAGATATTGAATCTGAGAGAGAGAGAGAGAGAGAGAGAGATAGAGAGAGAGAGAGAGAGAGAGAGAGAGAGAGAGAGAGAGAGAGAGAGAGAGAGAGAGAGAGAGAGAGAGAGAGAGAGAGAGAGACGGACTGGCGGGGCGGAGGACAGACAGGAGAGAGGCCTGTGATCCACATGGGTACTGTTACATAACGCTGCTGTCGGGACAAAACCTCATAACTCCAAAAACCCAACTTTTCAGCAGATGAAAAAAACGAACACAGATTTGAGGGTGAATAGAGTTAGGAGGTTTAGACAGATGATCGGTGTAATGCTTTTCCATTGTTTAAACTTTGTAAAAACCCACACACACATATGGAGGATGATCTACGGAGTTGATTTATATAATAAAAAAATAAATAAAAAAAATGGAGTTATGAGGTTTTGTCCCGACAGCAGCGATAAGCGTAAGCGTGGAGGATTGAAACGATCCACCTGGTCAGTACGTGATCGGACCTCAGAGGGCTTGGAAAATAGGGGAAGCTTTTGCTCGGCGTGACGGTCCACACGGTCACAGCAGAACTAAACGTTGATCCGAGCTGACAACTCTAATCACGTATAGCGTCAGATTCCTCGTTCGCTCCAGGGATTATATAGTGTCCTTTGATGACAGACCCAAGTACCGCTATATGGGCCTGGGTCCGGGAACATTAGCCTCTTCGGTGTGGTTGTGTGAGGTGGGGTGTTTGAGCGCCTGTGAGCATGTGAGCGCACACATGCAGGTCTTCACAGGTCCTCGTCATTTAGGAGCAAATCGAGTTTTTTAAGTTTCCATTCTTCTTCTGGTATTTCATTAGATGAGTGATGGTTGAGTCACCTGGAGTTGCGTCACACTAAAATGAACTCTGATACCACCAGACTTTCTGTTTTGTAATGAAAAGCTGTCACAACAGTTTACGCACACAGTTGGCCAAATCTCTCTCATCTGGATTTCATTTTTTTTCTTTTTCTTTCTCTCTCTCTCTCTCTCTCTCTCTCTCTCTCTCTCTCTCTCTCTCTCTCCTCTCTCTCTCTCTCTCTCTCTCTCTCTCTCTCTCTCTCTCTGTCTCTGTCTCTGTCTCTCTCTCTCTCTGTCTCTCTCTCTCTCTCTGTCTCTCTCTCTCTCTCCCTCTCTCTGATATAAGAAATAGCATTATACAGTATTCAGCTGCTTCTAGTTGAAGCAAAAGCAGGGAGGAAATTGAGAAGGAAAGATGAAGGAGGGAGATGGGGGGCGGCAAAGAGAGAGAGAGAGAGAGAGAGAGAGAGAGAGAGAGAGAGAGAGAGAGAGAGAGAGAGAGAGAGAGAGAGAGAGGGGTAGTGGTGGACATATAAAAGAGAGAGAGAGAGAGACACTGAGAGTAAGCATCCAGACAACAGACTGTGACTTTTTCTCTGTAGGAAGAGAGAGAGGCAGAGAGATGTTAGACAGTGGAATTGGTGATTATTTTTATTATTATTATAATTTTTTCTAGAACATCCAGTCTTTTTTAACTTTGCTATGACGAGTGGGCTGTGCTTTGGATGGGTTGTTGTGGGACGGGTTGGCAGTGTAACTCTCCACTCACTCTCAGGCCATCTGCTTCAAAGGCTGCTTATCTGCACTTGGTGTCTGCAGGCTCTAAAGTGGAAGGAAGTTAGGATATGACACAGACACACACACACACACACACACACACACACACACACACACACACACACACACACACACACACACACACACACACACACACACACACACACACACACACACACACACACACACACACACACACATATTTTACTATCCTTGTGGGAACCATCTATTGACATTCAAGTAGAGATACACATTAGAATATACTGACACTCTTATGAAGAGATGACAGAGTCATGTTAAAACATACTGGTACTCTTAACACATTGGTCGCCATAAACGAGTTACGCTGTTTTTGGCCGCCATGCGCTGAACGCCAACAACGGCGTAAGCCGTTTTTGAAATAAATTTTTTCGCCATGGCATTCATAATTCACCCAGCCAACCTCCGGTGCTGCAGCGGGACCCTGAATGAGATTGCAACGCCTCAATACCGCCGCCTGGTCGATGGTCGGGCGAGTTACACTCTCAAAACCGGAAGTTGTGATCGGTGCGTCGAGGAAATCCCTCCGGCAGTAATATATTGTTACGTGGGTCCGGACAAACACTGGCGTGCATTGTGCATAATGCAATAATCGATATGATTTCGGCGTTTATTGCGCCATACAAACCGGAAATGGATCTAGGCGATCGGCGTCAAATAATTGGGATCTTTTTCTTCCAGTCTCATCGGCGAACGGTAAGAGGACAGTAACGTTATTTTCAGCCCGATTGTGCGTTTCTTTGTTTGCAAACAGTCTGATCAATATATCAACCCAATACTACATAAAGCCGTTACTGACGATAAAGGAATTATAGACGACCCCCGCCCCCCCTTTCCTCCACGCATGATGAAGCATAAGGTATACCGATCATATACATTTGAATTTTTTTATATAGCGTGTATAGGAAAGAAACGGCAATCGATAATCTATCATATGCGTTTGGGCCTATAACTAGCGTTTTTGGAATTACAGCAGAAAAGCTTATAAACATACTTATATTCAAGACGGTAACCTGTTCCACCCCAGGTGAAAATCTGCATAAAATGTATACCTAGGTAAATGGAATATTGCTCCACTTCTACAAGGGCTATTTGCATATTCTTGGTATCTAGGAACATCTATGGACCTCAATGAATGTATTCTCAGTGTCAGAAATATTGTGTCTATTACTAGGCTTGCTTAAATTGTGATGAAACAAAGGAAAATATGAATTATGATTTTGACAGTGAATAAAACCATAATAATAATGACCAAACTTAGCTCATTCAGTACCCTCTTGAGATCATGTGTACAAAAGATCTAAGGAAATTAATAAAGGGAAGATGATCAAACTGAAGGTTCTGTATATACAGTACTGAATTCTCCCATCCGGACCAATGCAATTTGAAATATTATTATAGAATATAGAATATACTGTATGCTTATACATTACCTTATTATAGCCAATTCGCACATTTATATATATATATATACATATAGTATCTTTCAAATGGCCGAGTTCAATTTGGATATAGTATCACCAGGCGTGCATAATAACAGATACTGATATTTACTGTAATCGACTGTACTTTTTTATTTACCCCACAGTGTAACCATTTTGAAACTAATTTCAGATCTAATTCTTCCTACATGGTAACAATAGTGTGGAGAAACTGTCTGCGTTTCAATATTTGTCAAAAACGTTACCTTTGTAGCTTATTATCGCGAATCATAACAATTATTGATATGATTAATTCAGAACGCTGAACTTTGAACCACCATAGTATGTGACAGGAAGTGTAGATCGGAGAAATGTCAACGCTGGCCGATAGCTATGAACCTCCTCTACAAAATGGCCGCAGAAAAACTACAATTCCCATGGTTCATCATTTCCATTTCCGGTTCCGGGTCAGATAGGCGATTGCATATCGAAAACTTAAAGCGATATAAGTACACTTTTAACCTATTGCTAAACTATTGCCAACCTAACGTTTTACATTCTACATGCATTTGTGACATAGTAGTGATATTAATACTTGAAAACGGTTGATTTTAAAATCACAAATTATTTTCATCATTCATAAAATATGCCTATATGATTATAATGTCAAAAGGGGTCGGTACAGACCCCGTCGAGTGGAACAGGTTTTAACACAACAATGCATGAATGAAAAAATATAACGTTCCCACATCCGGAACGATAGATAATCGATGTTGAATGGGCCATAGTAATGTCAATATAGCAATAACATTTTAAAAGTTATAGCCCTGCAAAGAAGGTAAACAGTGGCAGACTGGCTATATTGATGGATATAACCCATGGCGGACAATGTGTTAATAAGAGACGACACAGTCACATTAAAACATACTGGCACTCTTATCAAGAGATGACAGAGTCATGTTAAAACATACTGGTAGATACTCTTAATAAGAGGCATAGTATTGTCATCTAAATAGTGCATCTCTCTGCTTACGATACACTTCATCCATATACGGCAGCATACAAATTTAAATAAACTATAACCAACACGGCTGGGTGGCATAGCGGAGATTGCGCTCGTCACCAATGCAAGAGACTCCGGTATCGAATCCCAGTCTCAGCATTGCCTTTGGCTTGGGCCGGCCGTCGTACTGGCTCATTTAGCAGAGTCAGCGGGTGGAAGTCGATGGGTGGGGATTGGACGTTGTGGACAGTGTGTGAGGGCTGGAGGAATTCTGCATGCAGCCCAACGAGGGGTCGTGCCGTTTTTCTGCTTCACGCACCTGAGAGGAGTTTGCAATCAGCTCGGGAGAGTACTAGTATTGCAGACTCCCCTCCACTCCTTGTCGGGTCGTTCTTGTTACTACCATCTACTGCCGCATCTCCGGCGTGAGACGTCGTGCCACCCCTGTACATCGCCACCTGTCGCCGTTTCCTGGAGTGGGACACCGCCTTCGCTCTCTATTACTCCACGGGAGGATCCCAGTGTTCCCACTCCAGATGTCCTGGTGGCAACTTCCCAACTCCCTCTACATGGACCCGTTCCTGGGGTGAGGCTCGCCATCGCTCTCTATTACTCCACGGGAGGATGCCCGTGTTCTCACCCCATTCCCCTTGGACCCCCTGGTTGCTGCGTTGCCCGTCGGCAGCATTCTGGTCGGGAGGATGCCCGTGTTCAAGAAGAGTCCTGTGTACTTTTGCCCGTGTTTCTGGAAGATTTCCTGTGTACCTTTTTGCCTGTGTGCTAGAGGATTCCTGCCTGTTCGCCCTTTAAAGGCACAGTGCCGCCTTTTTTTGTGTTCATGGACTTTAGTGTTTTTTCCCCCTTAAAGGCTCAGTGCCGCTTTTTTGTGCCTAATAAATCATGCCCTTGTTTTGGCTAACTCTGATTACTTGTCTGTGTCGTGCAATTGGGGTTGCATTACAAACCATAACACAGTGACCCCTACAGGTCGGTTGGGAGCCGCCTGCACAGCAGAGACAGGAAGTGGCGAGGGTAGTGTGAGCCTCCCATGCGTTACACCTCGCCAATGAGTTCGCGCTGGCAGGCGAAAAGATGTGACAGGCTGCCTCCTTGTGTGCCGGAGGGAACACGTGATGCAAGGCAAGACAGAGGAGGGGAGAATTGGATACAAGAAATTGGGATGGGAAAAAAATTGAAAATAAGGAGAAAACGTGGATAAAAAAAAAACTATAACCAAAAGTAATAATAATAAGTAACACACTTTATTTTTCATAAAAAAATTGCAACTCAAAGTGCTTCACAACAGAAAAAAGACTGAATAAAATCTGTTTTTCACATTG
>NC_140172.1:109539444-109549444 GCF_963971535.1 Notolepis coatsorum | reverse complement strand
TGTCTTATGTGCCTTTTATTTTCTTTACCTTTTATTTTTTTTATCAATGTCAATATTTAAGGTGTTTCTGAACGTTTTGGCACTAAATTGAAGTTTTTCTGACTTGTAGATCAGATATTACAAAGATATTACTTTTTATTACAGGTTCTAAACTGTCAGGTATTAAACTGTGTGGGTATCAAGCAAGAATAAAGACTGTCAGGCTTTAAAACTGTGTAGGGGACCCAGGTCTAGAACTGTGCCCTGAGAGGGAGGTTTGCCCTGAGTGGGAGGTTCGAAGGGTCAAAGTGCGTATCAAACAGGAGGGAAGACTGTCATGTTTTAAACTGTGGATACCAAACAGAGAAAGTAAATACGACTTTAAACTGTTAAACAGTAATCCAGAACTATTTTATTGCACTGCACTATTGCACTATTTTACTCTGTCTATTATATCTTACTCTTTTTTATTATTGTCTATTTTTAAAACTATGTTTTGTTAGATCCCAATGTGAAAAACAGATTTTATTCAGTCTTTTTTCTGTTGTGAAGCACTTTGAGTTGCAATTTTTTTATGAAAAATAAAGTGTGTTATTATTATTATTACTTTTGGTTATAGTTTTTTTTGTATCCACTTTTTCTCCTTATTTTCTATTTTTTTCCCATCCCAATTTCATGTATCCAATTCTCCCCTCCCCTGTCTTGCCTTGCATCACATGTTCCCTCCGACACACAAGGAGGCAGCCTGTCACATCTTTTTGCCTGCCAGCGCAAACTCTCATTGGCGAGGTGTAACGCATGGGAGGCTCACACTACCCTCGCCACTTCCTGTCTCTGCTGTGCAGGCGGCTCCCAACCGACCTGTAGGGGTCACTGTGTTATGGTTTGTAATGCAACCCCAATTGCACGACACAGACAAGTAATCAGAGTTAGCCAAAACAAGGGCATGATTTATTAGGCACAAAAAAGCGGCACTGAGCCTTTAAGGGGGAAAAAACACTAAAGTCCATGAACACAAAAAAAGGCGGCACTGTGCCTTTAAAGGGCGAACAGGCAGGAATCCTCTAGCACACAGGCAAAAAGGTACACGGGAAATCTTCCAGAAACACGGGCAAAAGTACACAGGACTCTTCTTGAACACGGGCATCCTCCCGACCAGAATGCTGCCGACGGGCAACGCAGCAACCAGGGGGTCCAAGGGGAATGGGGTGAGAACACGGGCATCCTCCCGTGGAGTAATAGAGAGCGATGGCGAGCCTCACCCCAGGAACGGGTCCATGTAGAGGGAGTTGGGAAGTTGCCACCAGGACATCTGGAGTGGGAACACTGGGATCCTCCCGTGGAGTAATAGAGAGCGCAGACGGTGTCCCACTCCAGGAAACGGCGACAGGTGGCGATGTACAGGGGTGGCACGACGTCTCACGCCGGAGATGCGGCAGTAGATGGTAGTAACAAGAACGACCCGACAAGGAGTGGAGGGGAGTCTGCAATACTAGTACTCTCCCGAGCAATGCTGAGACTGGGATTCGATACCGGAGTCTCTTGCATTGGTGACGAGCGCAATCTCCGCTATGCCACCCAGCCGTGTTGGTTATAGTTTATTTAAATTTGTATGCTGCCGTATATGGATAAAGTGTATCGTAAGCAGAGCACTATTTAGATGACAATACTATGCCTCTTATTAAGAGTATCTACCAGTATGTTTTAACATGACTCTGTCATCTCTTGATAAGAGTGCCAGTATGTTTTAATGTGACTGTGTCGTCTCTTATTAACACATTGTCCGCCATGGGTTATATCCATCAATATAGCCAGTCTGCCACTGTTGAAAGCCTATGGAGATGTTTACCTTCTTTGCAGGGCTATAACTTTTAAAATGTTATTGCTATATTGACATTACTATGGCCCATTCAACATCGATTATCTATCGTTCTGGATGTGGGAACGTTATATTTTTTCATTCATGCATTGTTGTGTTAAAACCTGTTCCACTCGACGGGGTCTGTACCGACCCCTTTTGACATTATAATCATATACAGTAGGCATATTTTTATGAATGATGAAAATAATTTGTGATTTTAAAATCAAAATTTTTGCAGCCATTTTGTAGAGGAGGTTCATAGCTATCGGCCAGCGTTGAAATTTCTCCGATCTACACTTCCTGTCACATACTATGGTGGTTCAAAGTTCAGCGTTCTGAATGAATCATATCAATAATTGTTATGATTCGCGATAATAAGCTACAAAAGGTAACGTTTTTGACAAATATTGAAACGCAGACAGTTTCTCCACACTATTGTTACCATGTAGGAAGAATTAGATCTGAAATTAGTTTCAAAATGGTTACACTGTGGGGTAAATAAAAAAGTACAGTCGATTACAGTAAATATCAGTATCTGTTATTATGCACGCCTGGTGATACTATATCCAAATTGAACTCGGCCATTTGAAAGATACTATATGTATATATATATAAATGTGCGAATTGGCTATAATAAGGTAATGTATAAGCATATATTCTATATTCTATAATAATATTTCAAATTGCATTGGTCCGGATGGGAGAATTCAGTACTGTATATACAGAACCTTCAGTTTGATCATCTTCCCTTTATTAATTTCCTTAGATCTTTTGTACACATGATCTCAAGAGGGTACTGAATGAGCTAAGTTTGGTCATTATTATCATGGTTTTATTCACTGTCAAAATCATAATTCATATTTTCCTTTGTTTCATCACAATTTAAGCAAGCCTAGTAATAGACACAATATTTCTGACACTGAGAATACATTCATTGAGGTCCATAGATGTTCCTAGATACCAAGAATATGCAAATAGCCCTTGTAGAAGTGGAGCAATATTCCATTTACCTAGGTATACATTTTATGCAGATTTTCACCTGGGGTGGAACAGGTTACCGTCTTGAATATAAGTATGTTTATAAGCTTTTCTGCTGTAATTCCAAAAACGCTAGTTATTGGCCCAAACGCATATGATAGATTATCGATTGCCGTTTCTTTCCTATACACGCTATATAAAAAAATTCAAATGTATATGATCGGTATACCTTATGCTTCATCATGCGTGGAGGAAAGGGGGGGCGGGGGTCGTCTATAATTCCTTTATCGTCAGTAACGGCTTTATGTAGTATGGGTTGATATATTGATCAGACTGTTTGCAAACAAAGAAACGCACAATCGGGCTGAAAATAACGTTACTGTCCTCTTACCGTTCGCCGATGAGACTGGAAGAAAAAGATCCCAATTATTTGACGCCGATCGCCTAGATCCATTTCCGGTTTGTATGGCGCAATAAACGCCGAAATCATATCGATTATTGCATTATGCACAATGCACGCCAGTGTTTGTCTGGACCCACGTAACAATATATTACTGCCGGAGGGATTTCCTCGACGCACCGATCACAACTTCCGGTTTTGAGAGTGTAACTCGCCCGACCATCGACCAGGCGGCGGTATTGAGGCGTTGCAATCTCATTCAGGGTCCCGCTGCAGCACCGGAGGTTGGCTGGGTGAATTATGAATGCCATGGCGAAAAAATTAAACATTGATTTCAAAAACGGCTTACGCCGTTGTTGGCGTTCAGCGCATGGCGGCCAAAAACGGCGTAACTCGTTTATGGCGACCAATGTGTTAAGAGTACCAGTATGTTTTAACATGACTCTGTCATCTCTTGATAAGAGTGTCAGTATATTCTAATGTGTATCTCTACTTGAATGTCAATAGATGGTTCCCACAAGGATAGTAAAATATGTCTGTGTGTGTGTGTGTGTGTGTGTGTGTGTGTGTGTGTGTGTGTGTGTGTGTGTGTGTGTGTGTGTGTGTGTGTGTGTGTGTGTGTGTGTGTGTGTGTGTGTGTGTGTGTGTGTGTGTGTGTGTGTGTGTGTGTGTGTGTGTGTGTGTGTGTGTGTGTGTGTGTGTGTGTGTGTGTCTGTGTCATATCCTAACTTCCTTCCACTTTAGAGCCTGCAGACACCAAGTGCAGATAAGCAGCCTTTGAAGCAGATGGGCCTGAGAGTGAGTGGAGAGTTACACTGCCAACCCGTCCCACAACAACCCAAAAGCACAGCCCACTCGTCATAGCAAAGTTAAAAAAGACTGGATGTTCTAAGAAAAAATTATAATAATAATAAAAATAATCACCAATTCCACTGTCTAACATCTCTCTTCCTCTCTCTCTTCCTACAGAGAAAAAGTCACAGTCTGTTGTCTGGATGCTTACTCTCAGTGTCTCTCTCTCTCTCTCTTTTATATGTCCACCACTACCTCTCTCTCTCTCTCTCTCTCTCTCTCTCTCTCTCTCTCTCTCTCTCTCTCTCTCTCTCTCTCTCTCTCTCTCTCTCTCTTTGCCGCCCCCCATCTCCCTCCTTCTTCTTTCCTTCTCAATTTCCTCCCTGCTTTTGCTTCAACTAGAAGCAGCTGAATACTGTATAATGCTATTTCTTATATCAGAGAGAGGGAGAGAGAGAGAGACAGAGAGAGAGAGAGAGAGAGAGAGAGAGAGAGAGAGAGAGAGAGAGAGAGAGAGAGAGAGAGAGAGAGAGAGAGAGAAAAAAAATGAAAGCCAGATGAGAGAGATTTGGTCAACTGTGTGCGTAAACTGTTGTGACAGCTTTTCATTACAAAACAGAAAGTCTGGTGGTATCAGAGTTCATTTTAGTGTGACGCAACTCCAGGGACTCAACCATCACTCATCTAATGAAATACCAGAAGAAGAATGGAAACTTAAAAAACTCGATTTGCTCCTAAATGACGAGGACCTGTGAAGACCTGCATGTGTGCGCTCACATGCTCACAGGCGCCGCTCAAACACCCCACCTCACACAACCACACCGAAGAGGCTAATGTTCCCGGACCCAGGCCCATATAGCGGTACTTGGGTCTGTTATCAAAGGACACTATATAATCCCTGGAGCGAACGAGGAATCTGACGCTATACGTGATTAGAGTTGTCAGCTCGGATCAACGTTTAGTTCTGCTGTGACCGTGTGGACCGTCACGCCGAGGCAAAAGCGTCCCCTATTTTCCAAGCCCTCTGAGGTCCGATCACGTACTGACCAGGTGGATCGTTTCCAATCCTCCACGCTTACGCTTATCGCTGCTGTCGGGACAAAACCTCATAACTCCATTTTTTTTTTTTTTTTTTTTATTATATAAATCAACTCCGTAGATCATCCTCCATATGTGTGTGTGGGTTTTACAAAGTTTAAACAATGGAAAAGCATTACACCGATCATCTGTCTAAACCTCCTAACTCTATTCACCCTCAAATCTGTGTTAGTTTTTTTCATCTGCTGAAAAGTTGGGTTTTTGGAGTTATGAGGTTTTGTCCCGACAGCAGCGTTATGTAACAGTACCCATGTGGATCACAGGCCTCTCTCCTGTCTGTCCTCCGCCCCGCCAGTCCGTCTCTCTCTCTCTCTCTCTCTCTCTCTCTCTCTCTCTCTCTCTCTCTCTCTCTCTCTCTCTCTCTCTCTCTCTCTCTCTCTCTCTCAGATTCAATATCTGCTACTCCGTTCAGGGCTGCTCAGAAATATTGTTTGGCCACGAGCCGCACTTGAACTCTCTTTGCAAACGTGTTCCTCTCTGGCGAGCACACAGCACCCGTCCTCCTCGCCTGTTCTTCACAGCTGCATGAGCCTGTCATAGAGTCGACAACAAAGAAACAAAGAGGTCCTGTGTACTAATCTTCTTCACTTGCAGTTAAAACATTTCTCTTTAAAAGAGGAACAACGCAAATGAAGAATTCCAATATGTTATTTCCATGACCTCAGAAAGTTTCGAACGATATTATTGAGCTACTCTCTCCCAAAGCCAGCCAGAAACCAGAAAATAACACTCAAGCTTTTGATGTCATCAGGTATTAGTCTGGAGCTTCACCACTGATAATGAATGGGAGACTGAATCTATGGACCCACAGAATGTTTTTATTTGTAATTCTTATACGCAAATGAGCTTTGTTCTATAGTTTTGTTCTATAGTATAGTTCTATAGTGTCCAAGAAGGAGCTTCAAACTTGTACTGTACCCGATGACATCACACGTTCGTTGTTGACAAAAATCTTGGACCGTCTTAGACCACAGGAATAACTTGTATTAATTCTTACATTTGGCCTAGTTCCCCTTTGGTTTGGGTGCAGCTTACACTTTTTTGCATCACTCTTATTCTGTCTATTTTATACTCATTTTATGTGTGCAATTTATGCATTGCTTTTATTTTTTCAGAAACCTGCTAATAGTCTTTTATAGATTTTTACGTAAAAAATCTATCATAATCAATAAGGGTGGAATAGGTGAAAGCGTGCTTTTCATGTTGTCAGAAATCTATTACAATATCTTTTTTATAGATTTTTATGACAGAAATATATAAAAATATCTTCGGGAGGTTTTTAATGTCAATTCTCCAATTGTATGCTCATGTTATGCCTATGTCTATTTTTTACGTCTACACCACTGCTGTGAAGCACTTTGGGCTGCAATTATTGTATGAAAGATGCTATACAAATATAAAAATAATAAAAGTGTTTTACTATTATTATTACCTGGCAGCGTTGGCATCCTTCTTCAGGGTGTTGAGATGGAAGAGGGACGGGGCCAGGCAGACAGCGATGTTGGTGGGAGTCATCTGGTTCTCCTCCACGCAGGCCACGACGTTGCGGAGGAAGAGCAGCAGAGTCTGCAACGCCTCCCGGTTCTCGTCAGGCAGCAGCAAGATGGCCGCCTGCACTGCGACCAGCTGCTGGTCTTTGGGGAAGTCTGTGGAGTGCAATGCAAAACGTTTCAACGCACTTCATCTCCGGTCCATAAAGTACAAATAATCTGATCATGGGAGTACACTATTTACACTAATAACAGTGTTAACAGTGTTACGCTATTCATTTACACTAATAATAAATGTGCCGGTCATTGGGAGTGACACAGGTAATCCCCGTCACAGAAGCCCTCACAAATAATGTATTTCTAAAAAAGTATCATGGTATTACTGTAATTCTTTGGTCACAACCATGGCAGTGACCAAGACAATTGTGGAAATACCATTTCTAAGCGTCTTTGAGCACTTGGAAAAGCGCTATATAAATCCGATGTATTATTATTATTATTACCATCACCATCATGATTTTAAATTTGATTATACCTTAGTATTATTCAAGTACAAATGAGGTAGCATGGCGATAGATGATTATGATTATGATTGTCATGAGGGGCACAATTCACTCCTTTAAAAAAACAAACAAAAAAACAATGTTTTACACCAGTTCACTGCATGATATGAATTGGTTTGAAGTCCTTGTAGCAGCAGTATTAGCCGATAAATATGATTGATTGATTGATTGATTACTCACATTGGTAGATATGGAGGAAGGATTGGCTGAGCCTGCTGGAGAAGATGGGCTCCGGCAGGTCTCGGAAGAACTGTTTGACCATATCAGCCACGTCGAAGGCAGACTGGCCCTGGAACGACACTCCGTCTGGGTCCGACTCCACCAGGTCACGCAGGTACTGGATACGAGACTTCACCCCAGACTTACGGAAAATACCTACCTGAGAGGGTGATGGGAGAGGGAGGGGAGGGGAGGGTATGAGTGTGTGCGCAGGTAGGTCAGAGAAAGACAGACAGACAGATACCTGGTCTAGACACTCTGTCCTCAGGTAGTGAGACAGACAGACACAGACAGACAGACAGACAGACAGACAGACAGACAGACAGACAGACAGACAGACAGACAGACAGACAGACAGACAGGCAGGCAGGCAGGCAGACAGACAGACAGACAGACAGACAGACAGACAGACAGACAGACAGACAGACAGACAGACAGACAGACAGACAGACAGACAGACAGACAGACAGACAGACAGACAGACAGGCAGGCAGGCAGGCAGGCAGGCAGGCAGGCAGGCAGGCAGGCAGATGACAGACAGACAGAAAGACAGACAGACAGACAGACAGACAGACATACAGACATCCAGACAGACAGACAGACAGACAGACAGACAGACAGACAGACAGACAGACAGACAGACAGACAGACAGACAGACAGACAGACAGACAGACAGACAGACAGACAGACAGACAGACAGACAGACAGACAGACAGACAGATACGTCTAGACACTCTGTCCTCAGGTAGGTCAGACAGACAGACAGACAGACAGACAGACAGACATACATACAGACAGACAGACAGACAGACAGACAGACAGACAGACAGACAGACAGACAGACAGACAGACAGACAGACAGACAGACAGACAGACAGACAGACAGACAGACATACAGACATACAGACAGACAGACAGACAGACAGACAGACAGACAGACAGACAGACAGACAGATACGTCTAGACACTCTGTCCTCAGGTAGGTCAGACAGACAGACAGACAGACAGACAGACAGACATACATACAGACAGACAGACAGACAGACAGACAGACAGACAGACAGACAGACAGACAGACAGACAGACAGACAGACAGACAGACAGACAGACAGACAGACAGACAGACAGATACCTGGTCTAGACACTCTG
The DNA here is from genome assembly GCF_963971535.1 of Notolepis coatsorum. Classification (NCBI taxonomy): domain Eukaryota; kingdom Metazoa; phylum Chordata; class Actinopteri; order Aulopiformes; family Paralepididae; genus Notolepis; species Notolepis coatsorum. Next base: position 109,540,914 of record NC_140172.1, on the reverse strand, counting down.
TCCTCAGGTAGGTCAGAGCTCGGAGGATACTTGGAGGTAGTGGCTCCCCTGTCAGCTGGGTGCTGTGGACCAGGGGCACCCCGAACACCCGTCTACCCTTCACCTCAGACAGCTTGGCCTTCCTCAAGGACTTGGGTATGATCCTGGAGAAATAAAGGGAGAGAGAAAGAGAGAGAGATGAAATAATGAATAAATGAATGCCCGGCCAGCCCACATGGACTTAAAAGACGCCGTCATTTTTTCCATAAACATAATGTGAGACCAAATGTGTAAATAACCAAAAATAATACATTGCTTAAAATTTACATATGTATGTATATTTTATGCAAAGGCAGTAACATGCTTGAGGTCATGCTATGTGGTGTTAATTGCCATCGGTGTGCAGATCATAGATCTATACAACATAAACAGACTTCAAACATGACAAAATAAACTCTAAATGTCAAGTGTTGTTTGCCTACTCTGGGCTTTAGAAATAAAAGTAGCAGTTTTAAAACGCCTAATTTGGGTTTAACAATTACATTTAAAAGTTACTTTTTTAAACAGTCGGTTCATATGGCCCGCTCTTTGTACTAAACTAGGCTAGCTTGCAGATGGATAGCTTTCTACTGAACGCACCGAGAGGAAATTGGTATCTATCTGGGGAAAACGATAAGCATATTCCCATAATGTTGCAGTGTATTTAATGTATACAAAGCCTGCACTCTCTCACACCATTTTCTCTCTGCAGGTAGCCTACCATCAAAGTAACTGTGCTAAAATACAAATAAGGCTGTTTCTCTTCTACTCTGCTGAGTGGCTTGTTTCTCTAAGCCCAGACAGCCAACACCATGGTTACAAACTGTGAACCCCTCCCCCCCCCCAAGATAACATGGATGTCATTTTAAAGCCTGGCACTCATAATTTCCTCATATATCAAATAGAGGCACCTGGCGATAGTGCGTGCGAGCCAATCAAATGGATAATTGCATAAATGAGCTGCTTGCTAGCAGTACTGCTCTCTGCAAAAAATGACCGGCTTGGCAAGTGTTTGGGTCTTTTATTCATGGCCTGCATTTATATAGAGCTTATGCCTCACATTCACTCACACAGCAGCAGCGGAGGCAACTGTGCAAGGTGCCGACCTGCTCATTGGGAGCAGTTAGGGGTAAAGTGTCTTGCTCAAGGACCCCTCCGACACACTGCAAGGAGGAGCTGGAATTGAACCGGGAACCTTCTGATTACCAGATGACTGCTCGACCTACTTTTTTTTGTTACAATTATTTTACTTTACCTTGGCTTTTTTTTGTGTATCTGTCTGTACATTTCTTGAATTGAGCAAAATCATTTGCTATCACAGTAAGACGATTTAACTTGACCCTGCTTTTTTTTAAATCATAAATCGATCAATAGAGACCGTACTAGATGCCCACGTGGGGTGTCATTGGAAAGCCACACTCATTTGCTACAGCCCTGTCCAAATTTTTTCGA
>NC_140172.1:109499444-109534444 GCF_963971535.1 Notolepis coatsorum | reverse complement strand
AAAAATTGGGAACAATTTGATTTCACTATTATTTCATTACCTAGACGTCAGCCCAATGAGAAAATGTACAACAATGACTACTCTGATCAGGGGTTCCACTCACTAAACTACAGTATAGACAGTCACTCACTAAACTACAGTATAGACCAATTCTGAGTGGTTTCTCCTGCCCCCCCCGGGCCATACGGCCCTGAGCTATTGTCTTGTATCTCATCCTATACATACGCTTGCAGTAGTTATATTACTCAATTTCACAATTTTCTTATATACTGTGATTCTACTGTCACCATGTATGCATATGCTCACTACATGTATTTATTGCTTCATCTCCGCCCACTACAAACATGGGAACTCTTACCCCCCCCCCCAATCATCTCTCTGAGTGGTCGTCTCATAGTGTTGACCAAGGTGGTGGATGTCTCGGGGTCTTGGCCAAGACTGTTCTACATGCACCACCGAGGCCATGGATCAGCTTCTTACCGTCTTCTGTCCGTGGTCTGTCAACGTGGTTTAGAGTTCATTGCTGGGTTAAGTACTTCTATTCTATTCACATAATATGCTTACTACATATATCTATTTTATTCACATATATGCTTACCACTTGGCACTTGTATCTATTGCGATGTCCGCCCATCACAATCACGCAAACTGTCTAACGCCTGTCTCCCTGTCTCCGGCTGTCTCATAGTGATGACCGGAGTGTTGCACGTCCCGTGATGATGACTGGGAGGATGCAACCCTCTCTGCGCCGCCCCCTTGCCTCAAATAAATCCGCCATCAGCTGTATTTTTTATCTTTCAAAATGTTCAGTTGCTATTGCATGCACTTATCTGTGTTTCATTACGCATATGAGTGCATGCTTACCAACTGTTTAGCCTGTTTTATAGCAACACTACTATCACCGACATCTAAGAAGGGAGATCCCCCGCTTGAACGGCCCTTCTAGGTTTCTCTCCTCCACATTGCCTGTGGTGCATTTGCTAGGTTTTAGTGAGTTTTTCCTCACCTTCACGTGGGGTATGTCTGGGAGTGTTGCATTTATTTCAAAAAAATTTGGACTTCATGGTGTTTTTGTTTTGTTCTTGATAATGTGATGTTTCTTCTTGAGTTGTTTAAAGAAGACGTGTCCGGCCCATGGGGACATTAACGTGTGTTGTCGGGCCTTACAAATAAATTTTATTTGATTTGATTTAGACAGTCACTCACTAAACTACAGTATAGACAGTCACTCACTAAACTACAGTATAGACGGTCACTCACTAAACTACAGTATAGACGGTCACTCACTAAACTACAGTATAGACAGTCACTCACTAAACTACAGTATAGACGGTCACTCACTAAACTACAGTATAGACGGTCACTCACTAAACTACAGTATAGACAGTCACTCACTAAACTACAGTATAGACGGTCACTCACTAAACTACAGTATAGACGGTCACTCACTAAACTACAGTATAGACAGTCACTCACTAAACTACAGTATAGACGGTCACTCACTAAACTACAGTATAGACAGTCACTCACTAAACTACAGTATAGACAGTCACTCACTAAACTACAGTATAGACGGTCACTCACTAAACTACAGTATAGACAGTCACTCACTAAACTACAGTATAGACGGTCACTCACTAAACTACAGTATAGACGGTCACTCACTAAACTACAGTATAGACGGTCACTCACTAAACTACAGTATAGACAGTCACTCACTAAACTACAGTATAGACAGTCACTCACTAAACTACAGTATAGACGGTCACTCACTAAACTACAGTATAGACGGTCACTCACTAAACTACAGTATAGACAGTCACTCACTAAACTACAGTATAGACAGTCACTCACTAAACTACAGTATAGACGGTCACTCACTAAACTACAGTATAGACGGTCACTCACTAAACTACAGTATAGACGGTCACTCACTAAACTACAGTATAGACAGTCACTCACTAAACTACAGTATAGACAGTCACTCACTAAACTACAGTATAGACGGTCACTCACTAAACTACAGTATAGACGGTCACTCACTAAACTACAGTATAGACAGTCACTCACTAAACTACAGTATAGACGGTCACTCACTAAACTACAGTATAGACGGTCACTCACTAAACTACAGTATAGACGGTCACTCACTAAACTACAGTATAGACAGTCACTCACTAAACTACAGTATAGACAGTCACTCACTAAACTACAGTATAGACGGTCACTCACTAAACTACAGTATAGACAGTCACTCACTAAACTACAGTATAGACGGTCACTCACTAAACTACAGTATAGACGGTCACTCACTAAACTACAGTATAGACAGTCACTCACTAAACTACAGTATAGACGGTCACTCACTAAACTACAGTATAGACAGTCACTCACTAAACTACAGTATAGACGGTCACTCACTAAACTACAGTATAGACAGTCACTCACTAAACTACAGTATAGACGGTCACTCACTAAACTACAGTATAGACAGTCACTCACTAAACTACAGTATAGACGGTCACTCACTAAACTACAGTATAGACGGTCACTCACTAAACTACAGTATAGACAGTCACTCACTAAACTACAGTATAGACGGTCACTCACTAAACTACAGTATAGACAGTCACTCACTAAACTACAGTATAGACGGTCACTCACTAAACTACAGTATAGACAGTCACTCACTAAACTACAGTATAGACAGTCACTCACTAAACTACAGTATAGACAGTCACTCACTAAACTACAGTATAGACAGTCACTCACTAAACTACAGTATAGACAGTCACTCACTAAACTACAGTATAGACGGTCACTCACTAAACTACAGTATAGACGGTCACTCACTAAACTACAGTACAGTACAGTCATGGAATTCTGAACTTAATCATTTCTAAAAACAAAATATCTTCTCCCTGGGTCCCTGGGACTAAATCTTACCAAATGTGGTCCAGAGTTTGACACAAAAACACACACACAGCCACAAACAAATACACACACAACCGCAGAGACACACATGCCTACCACACACACAGCCAGCCATGGACCTACACGCACACACACACACGCACGCACGCACGCACGCACACACGCACACACACGCGCGCACACACACACACACACACACACACACACACACACACACGCACGCACGCACGCACACACACACACACACACACACACACAAAGTTCAGTTCAAATCACATTTACGCATTGGATTAAAATAAAATATCACAAGATGTTCAACATGTGCTTTCTGAACACCTACAGATACAAAAAGCATCCTCTCCCGCGCACGGTGTGGCTACCTATTACAGCAGAGATAGAACAACACACACAGACACTCACACACATGATTGGATCTCTGCCTATTTCGTTCTCCTGGCAGATGGCCAATGCGTGCTCTAACTGTGTCCTCTGAGTAAATAGAAATTAAAATTCAGTGAAACCTTGTTTGGGCGGTAGAAGCTGGGGAGGAATAGAGTTCACTACTTCCACGTGGGAGCTGACGGAGAGTCGGCTCCAGTTGTTTTTAGACTAGCTCAATTTCACCCTGTGTCCTATACGTGGCTGCAATAACCAACAAACACAGGACGGTGCCCATTGATTCAGTGGTTTTCAATGCTGCCCTGGATAGATAGCATTGATCGACAGGCGTTGCCTCATAACGTGCAGACCATTTAACGCGCATCCGCAGCAAGAAGCGCCTTGCACGGACACACATAATGAGATTAGATCTTTTCTTAAACAATCTGTTTTGGCCTATATGTTAATTTCCTGTCGTAGTCTTTGCTAATACAGTCGCTGACAGGACATAGGCTGCACTGGGGCCCACGCTATTTCCCTAGCAATGGAATGATTCTAGAAAGTTCTATAGACATTTAGAATTACAGTTTACAAACAGCATACTGTATAACCCTGTACCAACGCTCTGACCAATCACAGCTAAGACATTAGAATGATTTGCATATTCATGATCTCCTTGTACGTCATTGACACTCCAGAGAGAGAGAGAGAGAGGGAGAGAGAGAGGGTGAGAGAGAGCGAGAAAGAGAGAGAGAGAGAGAGAGAGAGAGAGAGAGAGAGAGAGAGAGAGAGAGAGAGAGAGAGAGAGAGAGAGAGAGAGAGAGAGAGAGAGAGAGAGAGTCCTGCACAGTCAGAGCAGTTACCAATCTAGTCAAAACCAACCAGACAGCAAGCCCCGGCCCGACCTCCTTCCTCAGGCATCAGGCATGATTTCCCCTGAAATCCATGCTCAAGGTAAGCCTTTGTCATGCTGTTTGGGGCACAAGGGGCGGGCTGTCTGTTTCTTTCTTCCTCTTTTGAACAGGAGTTTATTGCTCTTGAAGGAGTCAGTTGTTTGGCTTTTGAGGAGGAAAAGCAAGAATGCACCCTGAATGATAAATAACAAATGGACTTCTAATTAGGCTTTAGGCTCTCACTATCCGACTCACTCTTTCTGTCTCTCCCCACTTCTCTTTCTCTCTCTCCCTCCCTCTCTCTGTCCTTCGCTCCCGATGCATTGACTCAAAAACTCAGATTTGAGTATTTAACAAAGCCTTGTAATAATCTGATTATATGTTGAAATGAGAACAAAACCTTCTCTGCCGTGGCTGTGATGTGTACCAGGTCGAATGATGGATGAGGGGTACAACTTCTTCAAGTTCAAGTTCAAATTTTGTTGTATTTGTCACATATAAAGTACATGTACATTATAGTGAAATGCTTGGTTCTGTATGAGCCCCCTGAGAATGTGCTCCATACAGTAAAACAAAGTAAAAATAATACTATACAACATATACAATATACAATATACAAACTAAAGTACAACCTAAAGTACAAAATTAAGTACCCCCTGGGTACCACCCAGGGCTGTGTCCTTAGTCACCTGCTGTATTCACTGTACACACATGACTGTGTGGCCAGGTTCAGCTCCAACTCCATAGTGAAGTTTGCGGACCACACAGTGGTGGTTGGGCTGATCTCTAACAATGACGAGAAGGCCTACCGGGAGGAGGTTGATGTACTGGCACGGTGGTGCCGGGATAACAGCCTACTCCTGAACATTGGTAAAACCAAAGAGCTGATCGTGGATTTTAGGAAAATACAGCAGGGGACACACAAGCCACTGTGGATAAATGGGGATATCGTAGACAGGGTGAGCAGCTTTAAGTACCTGGGAGTCCACATCACAGAGGACCTGACATGGACAACTCACATAGACACTGTGGTAAAAAAGGCGAAACAGTGCCTCTACCACCTGAGACAATTAAGGAAGTTCAGAGTATCAGGGAAGATACTCCACTCCTTCTATTCCGGGGCTGTAGAGAGCATTCTGACTGGGAACATCACTGCCTGGTTTGGAAACAGCACGGCCCAGGACAGGAAGGCCCTACAGAGAGTGGTGCGCTCAGCAGAGCGTACTACGGGTATTGCACTACCACCCCTGCAGGACTTATACAACAGGTGGTGCAAATCCAGAGCGTTCAGAATAATGAAAGACCCTCACCACCCCAACAACAGCCTGTTCAAGCTGCTGCGGTCAGGCAAGCGCCTCCATATATACGCAGCAATAACAGAGAGACTACGGCTCAGCTTCTTCCCTCAGGCCATCAGAACAATGGACACTGATCTCTCCACACACAAGCACACATGAACACACACATACACACACAACACAACATTCTACACTTGCTCCCACACAAACGCACCATAGGTCACATTAAACACACAAGAAAAGGTCACTTTAAAGGAAGGGAAAAGGGACACTTTAAGAAAATAACTTGTTGTGATTGTTGCATAGTATAGTTAGTAACAGCAAGTATAGCATAGGGACATGGAAGTAAAACTGCACATTGTATAGGAGTGTACATAGGATCCAGTGCCTTTAAGTGATTTATTAACATGTCTATTTATCATGTCTATTCTAGTTATCTTATTATTATTACTACTATTACTATTGTTTTATTGCACAACCGCATTTCACTGTATGCTCTGGTATGTATGTGATGAATAAACTCTTGAATCTTGAATCTATTCCTCCTTACCAGTTCCATCCCTGCTTGCTGGATGGGGAATACTTGTCCATAAGTGCGGTGAGCTTGAGGAGGGAGAGCTTCTGTAGCAGGTGAATGTTGGAGACAGACTGGCTCTCCAGCCCAGGGCAGGGAGGCCCGAGGGGCAGGCTCTGCTGGCTACACCACCGCAACTGCTGGCTCGCTCTGTTACTGCACACATGGGGAGATACCTGGTCAGTCCATGTTCGATGGGGGACTGTTTTAAGTATACAGCATATATATATATATATATATCCATATCTGTCTGAATATACCTGCATATAATCCTTCTATAGACCTACTTATACACCTGCATACCTAATGTAATGTAGCTAATGTATGATAGCATGTACAATAATGCTGTATATATCGTATGTATATATATATACGTATATATTCTTACCTTGTATATATATATATCCACATCTGTCTGTACATACCTGCACATAATACTTTTACATATCTGTAGATACTATATCTATATCTGTACATATCCCTTACCTACTCTTACTAGTTACACTGCTGGCCAGTATGACTACCATACTGTCTTTATACCTGTATCCCTGTACATATTAATATTACAACTCTGTACATATACATCTGATTAGCACTACACCACGTAGTACTCATTTATATATTTCATACTCAGTTTAATCACCTGTACATTGTATATTACTATTGCACTTTACTGTTACATTTGCACTCTGGTTGGATGCCAAACTTATTTTCGTACTGTAGTACTTGTGCTGTATAATGACAATGCATTTCAATCTAATCTATAGCTGCCCCCATTAATGTTGTCACTCATTCCCCCTAATCTATACCCCACAATGCAAAGCATTTAACCCATCCTATTTTGCCATTAGTTAGCATTAGCACCAACATTAGATACCAAAGATTTGAGCTAATGTCAGCTGCCAAATGTATCTTCATCTTGGATGAGCATTAATATTACTGACGTTAGCTGTAACATTTGGTAGCCGACATAGCTCTAATGTTTGCATGTTAGCACTAATGGAAGAGGAAAATGAGCTGGGAAAATCAATAGGAGGTGAAAATACAAGTATTTTCAGACTCTTTGTCTGTACGTCGTCAAACATCATCAATATGCACCCAAACTATAACAAACTTTTAAGATTCAGAGTTTAAAATATCAATATGTTTTTAAGACCCAAAACAGGGCAAAGTTGTTCCTCCAATCAAAGAAGCCTCCTCTACTTTTACTTATACTATATCATTTTATGTCTCACTCCACTCCTTCCATAGAGGCCCGGGTCAGCTCGTTTTCCCAGAGAGGGACACTTGCTCTCATTGAAAACAACAAGGACACCTGGTAACCCTGGCAGACACACATACAGTAGGCATATACAACAAAGTTGGTCATGAGCAATAAAACTCCTGTTTTTATACATAAACAGATTGTTTATAGTAATACTGTGCATGATCATTACACTAGAGGTTCCAGTAATGGAACAAACTAACCTACACTGTAGCACTCAAACACTTTGAACACATTGTTACTCAACTGATAGAGTTGTGCCCTTCCTGATGACTTGTCGTACAGAACTTGTAAGTCAATTTGGATAAAAGCATCAGCTAAATGACTAAATGTAAATGTAATGTAATGTAATGTAATGGGCAGCTTGAATTACCAGGTCCAAATACCAACGCTTTAAGGAGATCTTTTATTCGTAGATAATTGACTCTTTGGAATAATCTGCCTCAAAACCTCTGCTGCATTTACAGTAAATTAACTTTTTAAAATAATCTTATATTGTATTTAACACTGTAAAGTATTTTTGTTTAGTTTTTTAGTTTTCTGTTTCTTTGCTTGCATGTCATTTTAGCTATCTTATTTGTTAGCTTCATTATGCATTGTGTGTTGAGTACTACTTTTAATAATTTAGTTTTGCAACAATAATTGTTTTTGTATGTTTTTTTGTGTGGACCCCAGGAAGACTAGCTGGTTGCTATGGCACCAGCTAATGGGGATCCTTAATCAAATCAAAACAAATCAAATATACACAAATACACACACACAGAGGAGAGAGGGAAAGCGAGAGTCAAGCAATTCCCCTATTAGTGTCACATTATGCGATAAAGGAGAGGCATCATAACTTTTTAGTGCATTATTTCTGGAAACAGCCAGGCAACAATGAACAGCTATAAAACATACACTATTAAGAAGAGGCTAAATAAACCACTTGGTGAATGATTTGATACAAAACGCCTACACTTTTAGACCAAATGGTCCCAGGGAATCAAACTATTAATTAGTCCGTATTTCTCTTGTTATGACCTTGGTTGGTTGTTATAGTTTGGTTGCTGTGACAACTACTTCTGTGTTATCCATTCCCTTCTGTGCCTGTGTGTGTCTAGCAGCGGTTTGTGTGTGAATGATTTGATTTTTAATTTAATTTTATTACGGATCCCCATTAGCTGGTGCCATGGCAACCAGCTAGTCTTCCTGGGGTCCACACAAAAAAACATACAAAAACAATTATTGCAAAACAGAATTATTAAAAGTCAGTACTCAACATACAATACACAATTAAACTAACAATTAAGATGGCTAAAATCACATGCAAGCAAAGAAACATAAAACAAAAAAACAAAACAAAACTAAATACAAAATACAGTGTTAAATACAATTTAAGATTGTTTTTAAAATCGAATCTTTTTAAGAATTGCTTTTAGAATGCTCATCAATGACAGCCGATTGAACAGTTCGGGGGACGGGCACAGATTGAAAGAACAAAAAAAAACACAGTCAAAAGACTCAAAGGGTTTCAGCTGAGCAGCCTTCAATCAGTGTTTTCAGAATTGTTGCTTCGCTCAGAGCAATACTGTCTTGTAGGATTTCCGCATTGAAGTCACCATAGTAATGAATAAATTGAACGGGCTAGAACTTTCCCCATTTCTTAATTATATTGTTGATGGGTAGTCAGTCATTCCTCTGCACAAACCAGGCTGTGCTTCTTAGTGGAGACCCATCTTCTCCTTAGCAAGCCACACAACTGATGTAGGTTAATGGGGTCACTGTAAAAAAAAAAGCATTTACACACACCTGTACTGGAAAGGAAACTGCACCGGGTGCACAGTGGAGTCGATTTCAGTGCTTTTTTTTCCAAGGCTTGTACCGAAGAGTGGCTAGCCAGAGAGACGGATATCCGGTATGAAGAACAGCATGGATTGTGCTGAGAAAGGACTCAACAGTATCATTGGTATGTGTAACTGAGGGGTACAATTCCCTGACTGTATTGTTAGATATGATACTTACTACCACTACCTCTTGTACTTTAGACTCTGGCCACCCAGTACTAGGTATAAATAATTATGATAAACACTCCCACCTGATGAAACGGATCCAACACAAATGTACCAGGTCGAAAGTCTGCGTTTATTAATAATACATAGCAAAAGGTATGTACAACGATCACTTAATTACATTTATGATTTGAAATAGTATGCACTTTTATGGCAAATGAGTATTCGTAGGTAGATCAATATCGAATGTCCAATCTCTGATTGCGCAGGAAGCAAATATACAACCTGGAATATTTAGGGAACAATAGCAATGATACTTGAATGATTATATAGCTGGATACACTAGGGGAAGGTTCCGACTGCTTGTAGGACAGCTGGAGGGGGGGGGGTAGAGTCTGGCTGTATCCCGTCTGGCCGAGGGTATCCTGGGAGAGCCCACAGTCGTGCGACCCGGTGCCCAGCGATCCTCGATCCACAGATGAAAGCAGTTGGACTCTCTGTGGCCGGCGTCCTCCGGTCCACGATGGAGAGACGTGAGGCGACCTCGTCGTGTAGAGCGTCTTCTCACCTGTCGTCCTCTCCGGGGGGGGTATTTCCAACACACCGCAGTGTTGGCCTTTATCCATAGAATAATCAAAGTACTCAAAGCATAATCCAAGCCGGGGAAGGCTAGCCGTCGTCGGTAGAATAATCCAATATACAGGTCCACTCGCTCTTTGGCCTGGAGCTCCTCGGGTGCAGCTTCACGTGGGGTCAACCACCCTGGATAAGCGTCCAGCTGATGCCCGAAACGATGGGGGTGCTGATTACTATAGAACTCTTACCGCACGAGGCACTACATATGAATAGACTATTATTAGCTTAATAGAATACGTCCAACTCGACGATATAGTGCCAAATATGACTATTCAAATATTAATATACACGATGTCTCAATGCCGATACTGGGCCGAATTGGCCTTACTGCCCACACGTGGTTCGCGGGGAGGCTTTTGCGTCTGTCACTCTGTTGGAGGGTAAGGAACTGGACTAAAAAAAGCTCTACTTTAATAGCGCAGTATATATACGCACTATGAACAAATAGTACCATTAGTGGTGCGGTAGACATATTCCTACGCGGAACTAGGACTTGTCCATACATGTTGAGCGGTACGATTGAACCTGGTCTGAGGGGTATGGCGACCTGGCACCAAGGTCTCGTCCAATGGTAGAATGGAGACTATTATGGGATGTTCAGTAGACTAGAAGGGATATTCAATGCATATTGTACAAGGAATATACAAGGGATATCAGGGGATATACAAATACAATTAAATATATATATATAAATAAATATATATATTCGGTTTAATCTGATCCTTCAGAACAGCCGCCCCCTAATTGGTCCCAACCCAATTAGTTAAGCAGAGACAGATTAACCGCACTGTCTACCACTCAAGGGTTCGCTGTAAGGGTCAGTCAACTCACAAAGTCATAGGGTCATGGTCATCATCGATTGTGTCTGGGAGTCGGGGCAGTTCTATGAGCCTCGCCACAGGACGGGTGTAAATGCGCCCCTGGACGAGTACTTCAGCTGCTCGGACCTTGCCATCGGCACCGGTGATCACTTTGCTTACGCGGCCAGCCGGCCACATAGCTCTGGGTAGTGACTGGTCAATAATCATGACGACTGTTCCTTCCGTCAAATTGTCTCTCTCTTTTACCCACTTCTGGCGGGTCTGTAGAGACGGTAGGTAGTGCAGTAGGAAACTGCTCCAAAACTTGTCGGCTAATACTTGGCTGTACCTCCACATTCGTCGGCCGTTCGCTTCTTCAGGCCGGTACATTGTCTGGGGTAACGCGGGATCTAGCCGCCCCATCAGGAGGGTGTTGGGGGTGACTGGGTCGACATCTGCTACATCACTGGAGACGTAACCGAGGGGCTTGGAGTTCAATACTCCCTCAATCTCCGTGAGGACTGTCATTAGGACTTCTTCCGCCACAGTCTGGGCCCCAAGTACTGCGTACAGGGCTGTCTTTATAGAACGTACTTCTCGTTCCCAAGTTCCACCGAAGTGGGGTGCGTTTGGGGGGTTGAATTGGAAGTCAATCTGGGCTGGAGCGAGGTGGGTCTTAAGTTCTGGGCCCATAGCTTGGAAGCTCTCCCTCAGCTCTCTTTCTCCGCCTTTGAAGTTTGTCCCGTGATCGGACAATAATGTAGACGGTTTTCCTTTCCGTGATGTGAATCTTCGGAAGGCCATAAGGAATGAGTCTGCGCTCATGGTCGGAAGGAGCTCGATATGTATCGCTCTGGTGGTCATGCATTTGAATACAATACCCCACCGCGTCTCGGTGCCTCTTCCTTTCTTTATGTGCAGCGGGCCAAAACAGTCCATGCCTGTTGAGTGGAATGGCTTGTCGCCGAGTCGGAGGCGACATGGAGGTAGGTCAGCCATCCGTGGTATGCTGGGCTGCGCGCGCCACTTTCGGCAGTCTAGACAGGTTCGCTGGAAGCGTCGCACCGCCTCTCTTCCTTGAAGTATCCAGTAACAACGTCTGATTTCCGCGAAGACTCTCTCTGCTCCTGCGTGGTGTACATCCTCGTCGTATTTCTTTATAATCAGCTCTGTGACCTTGTGTCGGCTGTTCAATACGATCGGGTACTTAATGTCATCCGGTAAATTGGGGGCTCTCCACAGGCGACCACCCACTCTGATGAGGGTATGTGTGTCACTCTCGGGGGCCAGATGAATCAATCTGCTGTCTGATGGGACGGGCTTTCCTCCCTGTAGACAGTCTAGTTCATCGGGGAACGAGTCTCTCTGGGCTCGTTGCAGTAGAAGCAGTTCTGCTTCCTCGTAGTCAGCTGCTGACATATCAGCGGGGGACTTAATCTCTGGGTGGTGCCGCAGGAATGTCCGTTGCTGCGCACTCTCTATGGTAATGCAATCGTCTATGTTGGGGTCTGCGGAGACAACAGTGCTCAATCCACAGAACATGGGTTTCTTATTCTCAGCCTCCTGGTCACTTGCTTCCCTCGGGGTGGGCGTGGGCCAATCTCCTTCCGGGAGCTTGAGGAATGCTGGTCCGTCACTGTAGATGTTATGACGGGTTAAGTCATCTAGGGACATTCCCCGGGTGATGACGTCAGCTGGGTTGTGTTTTGTATCAACATAGCGCCAGTTTGCTTCTCCGGTTAACTCTCCGGTTAACTCTTGAATCTCAGTGACTCTGACTCCCACGAAGACTTTGTATTTGCATGAATTTGATTTGATCCAGGCGAGTACTGTCGTGGAATCTGTCCACAGGATTGTTCTATGCACCGGAATGGTGAGCTCACATTGGATGAGCGTGGCTAGATGCGCTCCTGCGAGGGCTGCGCAGAGCTCTAGACGTGGGATAGACTGTTGCTTGCGTGGGGCTATTCTCGAGCGGGCGAGGATGAATGCTGTGTAGATCTCTCCCCCCTCTTCTTGGGCCCGCAAGTAGGCTACTGATCCGTAGGCGACCTCGGAGGCGTCACTGAAGACGTGTAGATCCATTTTACATGTCTCTGGCCTCACCGTGGGTGGGAAGTAGCTTCGGTGTATATTAACGCCTGGGAGTGAGTGGAGTTCCATCTCCCACTCTCTCCAGGTGGATGCAAGGTGTGCGGGAATGGGGTCGTCCCAGCCCTGGTCCTTGTCCCACAATGCTCGTACAATCATCTTTGCCCTGGTGGTGTACGGTAGTATACATCCTAACGGGTCATATTGTCGGGCGAGTGTTCTGTACACACTCCGTCTGGTGGTCGGTATTGCCGTCGACCTTCCCTGCTCCGTGGTCAGGGGTTTGTGTCTATAGTGGAGCGAATCTGTTTTGAAGCGCCACACTAGTCCTAGTGTCATCTCTTGGGCTTCTCCTGGGATTGTGGCCATCCAGGTCTCGCTGCTTGCTGCCTTGTCCTCGGAGGAGAGGCTGCGCAGTACGTGCGGATCGCTGCTGGCCCACTGCCTGAGATCAAAGCCGCCTTTGATCAGAGAGGCGCAGAGTTTATGTAGGAGAGCCTCGGCTTCTTCCTGGGTCGAAACGCTTTGTAGACAGTTATCTACGTAGAAGCTGTTCTTCACACTGTGTCGGACCTCTTCGTCCGCTGCTGGGTCCTCTGCGACATGTCTCTGTAGTGCAAATGTAGCACAGCATGGGCTGCATGTAGTTCCGAAAGGGAGGACTTCCCATTGGTAGATGGCTGGGTGCTCATCTCCTGGCCTCTCTCTCCATAGGAACCGCAACAGGGGCTTGTCCTCCTCTACTAATCTCACCTGCAGGAACATCCCTTTGATATCCCCGCTGATAGCCACCTTGTCCTGGCGGAAGCGGAGTAGTACGCCTAGTAGGGAGGGGCCGAGTGTAGGACCGGGCAATAGCTCTTTATTCAGATTTTGGGATCCGATCTGGTAGCTGCAGTTAAACACGATGCGGTCTTTGCCGTTGTGATGAACCTTGTGGTGGGGCACGTACCACGATTCAGTCGTCTGGTCGGCCTCTTTAATTTCAATCTTTGTGACGTGTCCCGCTGTGATGAGCTTCTCAATCTCAGCGCGGTATACACTTTCTTGGGCGGGGTCCTTGGCTAAGCGCCGCTCTGTGTTTAGTAGGTACCGCTCTGTGGCGTCTTTCTTTGCGTGAAAGGTAGGCATCCCTTCCCGCCGCAGGAGTGGCGTGGCGTATCTCAACACGCCGCTGACTGGGACTCTTTTTGTTCCCGTCTCGAGGAGGTTAATGGCGTAGATGTCGTCTTTAGAGCGAATGTCTTTCTTTTCGTTCTTAAAGGGCATTTGTTCTAAGGTCCATAGCCTCTCTACATGCTGCAGGAGTGCGGTGTCTCCCTCTGTGACTCGGGAGTGGAGACAGCTAGTGGCTGTGGTTCGGTTGAGAGATTTGGCGAGTGGGCCTTGGAGAGTCCATCCTAGGCGGGTCTCGACTGCTGCAGGACAGCCTCTGGGTCCGGTATGAACCCGGTCTATCGGGACAATGAGGTCTGCATGGTCGGAGCCTATCAACAGTGTCGGGGTAGCACCGTCTATGAGTGGGATCGGTAGCTTGCGTAGATGTACATATTTCTCCATCAGCTTGGCTACGGGGTATGTGTACCGCGAGAGTCCTATTTCTTGGCTGGTGAAAGCGTCTGTAATCCTGTACCGTCGCTCGGGCTGGCCGCTTGCTGCGATAGAGAATGAGACATTCTCGCACTTTATCGTTTTCAAATCTCTTCTTATTGTCCGAATTGTCATTTGGTTTTCTCTCCCCCGGAGCCCTAGCTGGGCCGCAGCGGACGCGAGCAGAAGGGTCTTCTCTGACCCGTCATCAAGGACGGCGTAAGTGTCCATGACTTTATTCTGGTAGCTCAATGTCACACGGACTACCTTTAAGAGCACTCTGGCTCCGCTGCTGCTGGCGGGGTCGATGTACATGACGCTTGCTTTGCTGCTTGATGGTGCGGGTGGAGGCCGCCGTCTGTTACTGTCGTGGAGTATGTCCAGATGGGCTCCATCGCACCGACTGCACTTTTTCTTTAAGCGGCATTCGGCTGCCATGTGTGATCGCGCACAGCGAAAACAGCGTCTGTTGGACTTTATCCATTGACTCGCTTCCTCCGCATTCATCTTGGGGAATGAGTCACATTGTGACAGCCAGTGTTCTTTCTCACAGTAGGGGCACACTATCTTCCACTTCTCCTTTCTTGAGGGGGTACTGTGGCTCCTACTGCTTGGCACTGACTCCGATTGGTGCATGACAGTCACCGATCTTCTTCCATCATTTAGTCTCCTGGTTCCTTCTCTGGAGCCAGGGGTGCTCCGTCCGAATGTATCTAGCCGTAAGCTGCTGACTTCTCTCGCCAGGAAGTCGGCTAGATCGAGGAGGTTCGGTTCGGGGCCATTAGGGTCTCGGTGGTCTCTCTGCCGCCTAAAGCGCTCCTGTCGGGCGGGCGGTAGCTTCTCCAAGATCCTCTCTACATTTGAGTTGGCGTATAGTTCATGCCTACCCTTTTCCCTCTGCGCTCCCAGCATCCCTACTAGGGACTGCACTCTGATGGACAGGTCGTCCAGTGCTCGATTGTCTGTTGCTGGGGGTAGGCGGTCGATGTGTCTGATCTCCTGGATCACGTAATCCCATATACGTCCATATCTCTGGTCCAACGCTACCAGCGCTGCGGTGTATGGGGTCGTGGAAGTGGCGTAGGCGAGCGCTATGTTGTGCGCGCGGGGTACCTTTAAATGCTTCAGTAGTATCGCGTATTTATGGCGTTCATCAATGACATCCACCAACATTGTCTCCAGACACATGCAGAGCTCCGTATACTGGGCCCGGTTCTCCTGGGTGAAGTCTGGTACCATAGGTGTGCCAATGTATGACGCGGATTGTTGATACATCGGCGAGCGTTGGGGGAGAGGCCTCCTAGGCGAGTCTCCTCCTGCTCCTTGGCGTGGGCTGGTACCGGCTGTGTACCATGGCCCGCTGGTCCAGGTGCTGTTCCTCGGTGCGGGTCGTGCGTCGCGCTCACCCGTGAATAGCGTCGGGGGTCTGTAGCGCAGCTCCGCGGGGGTATAGCCTGGGCTGTACTGGACCTCCTGGTCCGGTAGAGTACTGTGCTGTCGTCGGGCGTGGTTCTCCTCCTCTTCCTCTTCGTCTTCCGTTAGGTCATCCAGGGCTTGTAGTCTCTGATTTAGCCTCTCCGCAGTGTATGCTGCTCCTTCCCGGTGGCTGGGTCTCGCTTGGACCGGTTGGGGAAGGGGGTCTGCGGGGGGTATAAACCTCGTCTGTTGGTCAAGTTCAGGGTCGCTTACTCGACTAGGGGATGCCGCCCTGGAGTGATGTCTAGACGAGTTCCTGGAGCCTCTGGTGGAGGGAGGGGGTGTTGTCCTTCTGATCAGCTGTTCTATTAGTTGCGCTTGTGCTCTGTCGCGCTCGGCTTCGCGCTTGGTGAGATCCGATTCTCTCTGGGCACCGGTGGCGGCGCGCTGGGCGTCGGCCCGGTCTCTTGCCATATTCTCTTCCATCTGAATGCGTCTTATTTCCAGGCGTATGTGCTCTTCTTCGCTCCGTTGCTGTATCTGCAATCGATCGCGTTCACCCTGGAGTCTATCGCGTTCAGTAGAGGCTTTCAGGCTGACGAGGAATGCCTGCTGTAGTGTCCTCTCTGCCTCGCTGGGAGAAGACGGTTGTATAGGGGAGCCGTCCCTTGGGGTACTCCGTGCGGAGTCTTGGAGCTCTATCTCCACGGTGCTCTCCTCATCTTCTTCCGTGCCGAGTTCTCTCTCGGTAGTGTTGTCTTCCTCCCGGGACTCGTCGGGGACTACTTCTTCGGTATTGGCGGGGTGTAAAGTCATGTCTGGTTCCCCCTGGTCCCCACCGTGAGCTGGGTCAGTTACGTTAGAACCCATAGGGGCCTCTATGGTCGGGGTAGCCTGGTTGTTAGGGTTAGACATAATTTTACTTTCTAGTTTTACCGCGTTTACTGTTGGTAGAAGACTAGGTTGTTGACTGACAGCGTAAGCCTCTAGGTACTGAGGGAGCTGTTGTTTGCGCCGCGGGCGTTGTTGGTTAGGAGGATCGTTTCGTGGAGTGTTCATCATAGGCCATTTTAATATTAATAACACTATATTAATATTACACTGATTACCCTCCGGCTCGAAGGACCAATTGTAACTGAGGGGTACAATTCCCTGACTGTATTGTTAGATATGATACTTACTACCACTACCTCTTGTACTTTAGACTCTGGCCACCCAGTACTAGGTATAAATAATTATGATAAACACTCCCACCTGATGAAACGGATCCAACACAAATGTACCAAGTCGAAAGTCTGCGTTTATTAATAATACATAGCAAAAGGTATGTACAACGATCACTTAATTACATTTATGATTTGAAATAGTATGCACTTTTATGGCAAATGAGTATTCGTAGGTAGATCAATATCGAATGTCCAATCTCTGATTGCGCAGGAAGCAAATATACAACCTGGAATATTTAGGGAACAATAGCAATGATACTTGAATGATTATATAGCTGGATACACTAGGGGAAGGTTCCGACTGCTTGTAGGACAGCTGGAGGGGGGGGGGGTAGAGTCTGGCTGTATCCCGTCTGGCCGAGGGTATCCTGGGAGAGCCCACAGTCGTGCGACCCGGTGCCCAGCGATCCTCGATCCACAGATGAAAGCAGTTGGACTCTCTGTGGCCGGCGTCCTCCGGTCCACGATGGAGAGACGTGAGGCGACCTCGTCGTGTAGAGCGTCTTCTCACCTGTCGTCCTCTCCGGGGGGGGTATTTCCAACACACCGCAGTGTTGGCCTTTATCCATAGAATAATCAAAGTACTCAAAGCATAATCCAAGCCGGGGAAGGCTAGCCGTCGTCGGTAGAATAATCCAATATACAGGTCCACTCGCTCTTTGGCCTGGAGCTCCTCGGGTGCAGCTTCACGTGGGGTCAACCACCCTGGATAAGCGTCCAGCTGATGCCCGAAACGATGGGGGTGCTGATTACTATAGAACTCTTACCGCACGAGGCACTACATATGAATAGACTATTATTAGCTTAATAGAATACGTCCAACTCGACGATATAGTGCCAAATATGACTATTCAAATATTAATATACACGATGTCTCAATGCCGATACTGGGCCGAACTGCCCACACGTGGTTCGCGGGGAGGCTTTTGCGTCTGTCACTCTGTTGGAGGGTAAGGAACTGGACTAAAAAAAGCTCTACTTTAATAGCGCAGTATATATACGCACTATGAACAAATAGTACCATTAGTGGTGCGGTAGACATATTCCTACGCGGAACTAGGACTTGTCCATACATGTTGAGCGGTACGATTGAACCTGGTCTGAGGGGTATGGCGACCTGGCACCAAGGTCTCGTCCAATGGTAGAATGGAGACTATTATGGGATGTTCAGTAGACTAGAAGGGATATTCAATGCATATTGTACAAGGAATATACAAGGGATATCAGGGGATATACAAATACAATTAAATATATATATATAAATAAATAAATATATATATTCGGTTTAATCTGATCCTTCAGAACAGTATGTATGTGAGGTAACATGACTAGGGGTCCCTTTGATCAAGCTGCTCTCTCACCTGCTTCCTTGCTGTGACAACCTGGCCTTCGCTTCCTCCTGTTCCTTTTCACAGCTCCCCGTAGCCTCCTCTCCTCCCCGTGGTTCCTGAATCTCCAGGTGGATATGGTTGGGAGAGGAGTGGTATGGAGAGGGGGAAGAGGACGCCTGGGCAGGGGATTCCCCAGAGGAAGAGGAGGAGGAGGAGGAGGAAGAGGAGGAGGAGGAGGATGAGGAGGAGGTTTCTCTTTGACAGTCGTCCTCCGACAGGTCTTGGGCCCAGGAGGAGACCATCTGCTGGAGGTCACTGATCCTCTCCATCACGCTGTCCAGGGCGGAGAACATGTCAGCCTCGCTGATCAGCTGACCCACCTGGTAGACATTTACATTTACGACTTACAAATTGTGTAACAACAAAACCAGGAAGAGGTACACCTCTGGTGGTCAAGGGTAAGTGGGGTTTATCCAACAGTGCCAAACATGAGTACTTCACTTGGAGTGCATAGTAGTAAACAGAGTAGTATATAAACAAAGTTAGTTCGAGTTTTGAATAAACAAACAAACTCCATACACTAAAACTGCATTGCTATACACCACCTTATTGTCTGGGATATTATGGATTTATCCCGGCCATGCAACGCCGCTGCAGACTTTTCACATGAAAGTGATTGGACTCAAACGGCTTTCATTACAATCCTTTAAAATTTGCGGTGCACATTCATGCTCCCTAGAGGCCTAGAGGATGAACCCTTTTGATTTTTGTGACCCCATGGCCTTTCCTCTAGAGCCACCATCAGGCCAAACTTTCAATTATCTCCAATACCTTTAGTTCGAATCTTGATATTTGATTGCAGTTGTAACTGAGGGGTACAATTCCCTGACTGTATTGATAAGTATGGTATTATTAAACCACTACCTCTTGTACTTTAACCTCTGGCCATCCAGTACATGATATAGATATGATGAACACTTTCCCACCTGATGAAACGAAGTCCACACAAATGTACAAATCGAATATTTAATATAGCAAAAGGTATATACAACGTTCACTTGTTTACACTTATGATTTGAAATGCACTTGTATGGCAAATGAGTATTCGTAGGTAAATCAACATTGAATGTCCAATCTCTGGTTACGCAGGGAGTAAGTATACAACCCGGTTCTTTAGGAAACTATAGCGATGGTACTTAAATGATTATAGCTGGATACGCTAAGGGGGGGGGGGGTCCCGCTGGTTGTAAGACAGTAGGAGGGGGGGGTTAGAGAAGCCGCTGGCGGTATCCCATCTGGCCGACGATTTCTTGGGAGAATTCAAAGTCTTGAACACGGTGCCCACAGAACCTCGGTCCGCAGATGAATACAGCTGGACCCTCTGGTGGACGGTAGCTGCCGGTCCACAACGGAGAGACGTGAGGCGACCTCACTGGTGTAGAGCGCCGTCTCACCTGGACTCCTCTCCGGGGGGTAGTTCCAACACTCAGCAGTGTTGGCCGTTATCCATGGAATAATCAAAGCACCCAAAGCATAATCCAAGCCGTGGAAGGCTCGCCGTCGTCCGGGTAGAGTAATCCAATGTACAGGTCTCCTCGTCCTGGCCCGGAGCTCCTCGGATGCAAGCACCACTAGTGGTCTGCCCAGCCTGGTTAAGACTCCAGATAACGTCAGGAACGATGGGGGTACTGATAACTTTATAACTCTAACCGAACGATGCACCATACATAATAGACTATTATTAGCTTAATAGAATACGTCCAACTCGACGGTATAGTGCCAAACTATGACAATTCAACTATTAATCCACACGATATCTCAATGCCTATTCTGAGGCCAAGTAGGCCTTACTGCACCACACGTGCGTCGTGGGTGAGGCTTCGCGTCTGTTACTCGGTTGGAGGGTAAAGAACTAATGGACTAAAAAAAAGTTCTACTTTACTTGCGCCATATATATATGCGCTGTGAACAAATAGTACCATTCGTATTTCGCCAGACGTATTCCTACGCGGAACCGGGCTTGCCACGACATGTTGGGCGGCACGATTGAACTTGAACCTAGGGGTATGGCTGCTGGCGCCAGGTTCTCGTCCAATGGTAGAATGAAACTATTATGGGCTGTTTAGTAGACTAAAGGGATATTCAGTGCATATTGTACAAGGAATATACAGGGGATATCAAACGATATACAAATATTATTAAATATATATATATAAATAAATATATATATTCGGTTTAATCTGATCCTTCACAACAGCCGCACCCTAATTAGTCCCACCTAATTAGCTAAGCAGAGACAGATTAACCGCACTGTCTACCACTCAAGGTCCGCTGTAAGGGTCAGTCAACTCACAAAGTCATGGGGTCATGGTCATCATCGATAGTGTCTGGGAGTCGGGGCAGTTCTATTAGCCTCGCCACGGGTCGTGTGTAAGTTCGCCCTTGGACGAGTACTTCAGCTGCTCGGACCTTGCCATCGGCACCGGTGATCACTTTGCTTACGCGGCCAGCCGGCCACATAGCTCTGGGTAGTGACTGGTCGATAATCATGACGACTGTTCCTTCTGTCAAATTGTCTCTCTCTTTTACCCACTTCTGGCGGGTCTGTAGAGACGGTAGGTAGTGGAGTAGGAAGCTGCTCCAAAACTTGTCAGCTAGTACTTGACTGTACCTCCACATTCTTCGGCCGTTCGCTTCTTCAGGCCTGTACATTGTCTGGGGTAGCGCGGGGTCCAGCCGCCCCATTAAGAGTGTGTTGGGGGTGACTGGGTCGACATCTGCTACATCACTGGAGACGTAACCGAGGGGTTTTGAGTTCAATACTCCCTCGATCTCCGTGAGGACTGTCATTAGGACTTCCTCCGCCACAGTCTGGGCCCCAAGCACGGCGTACAGGGCTGTCTTTATAGAACGTACTTCTCGTTCCCAGGTTCCACCGAAGTGGGGTGCGTTCGGGGGATTAAACTGGAAGTCAATCTGGGATGGAGCGAGGTGGGTCTTAAGTTCTGGGCCCATAGCTTGGAAGCTCTCTCTCAGCTCTCTTTCTCCGCCTTTGAAGTTTGTCCCGTGATCAGACAACAATGTAGACGGTTTTCCTTTCCGTGATGTGAATCTTCGGAAGGCCATAAGGAATGAGTCTGTGCTCATGGTCGGAAGGAGCTCGATATGTATCGCTCTGGTGGTCATGCATTTGAATACAATACCCCACCGCTTCTCGGTTCCTCTTCCTCTCTTTATATACAACGGGCCAAAACAGTCCATGCCTGTGGAGTGGAATGGCTTGTCGCCGAGTCGGAGGCGACAGGGGGGTAAGTCAGCCATCCGTGGTATGCTGGGCTGCGCGCGTCACTTTCGGCAGTCTAGACAGGTTCGCTGGAAGCGTCGCACCGCTTCTCTTCCTTGAAGTATCCAATAGCGACGTCTGATCTCCGCGAAGACTCTCTCTGCTCCTGCGTGGTGTACATCCTCGTCGTATTTCTTTATGATCAGCTCTGTGACCTTGTGTCGGCTGTTCAAGACTATCGGGTACTTAATGTCATCCGGTAGATCGGGGGCTCTCCGCAGGCGACCACCCACTCTGATGAGATTATGGGCATCACTCTCGGGTGCCAGGTGGAGCAGTCTGCTGTCTGATGGGACGGGCTTTCCTCCCTGTAGACAGTCTAGCTCATCGGGGAACGAGTCTCTCTGGGCTCGTTGTAGTAGAAGAAGTTCTGCTTCTTCGTAGTCAGCTGCTGAAATGTCAGTGGTGGACTGAATCTCTGGGTGGTGCCACAGGAATGTCTTTTGCTGCGCACTCTCTAGGGTAATGCAGTCATCTATGTTGGGGTCTGTGGAGGCGACTGTGCTCAGTCCACAGAACATAGGTTTCTTGTTCTCAGCCTCCTCGTTACTTGCTTCCTGTGGGGTGGGCGTAGGCCACTCTTCTTCGGGGAGCTTGAGGAATTCTGGTCCGTCACTGTAGATGTTGCGACGGGTGAGGTCATCCAGGGACATTCCCCGGGTGATGACGTCAGCTGGGTTGTGTTTGGTGTCCACATACCGCCAGCTCGCTGCTTCTGTTAACTCTTGAATCTCGGTGACTCTGACTCCCACGAAGACTTTGTATCTGCATGAATCAGACTTGATCCATGTGAGTACTGTCGTGGAATCTGACCACAAGATTGTTCTGTGCACCGGAATGGTGAGTTCACGTTGGATTAACGTGGCTAGATGCGCTCCTGCTAGGGCTGCGCAGAGCTCTAGACGCGGGATAGATTGTTGCTTTCGTGGGGCTATTCTTGAGCGAGCCAGGATGAAAGCAGTGTGTATCTTTCCTCCCTTCTCTTGGGCACGCAAGTAGGCCACCGATCCATAGGCTACTTCGGAGGCGTCGCTGAAGACGTGTAGATCAATCTTGCATGTCTCTGGCCTCACTGTGGATGGGAAGTAGCTGCGGCGTATATTGACGCCTGGGAGTGAGCGGAGTTCCGTCTCCCACTCTCTCCATGTTGAGGCAAGGTGTGCGGGTATGGGGTCGTCCCAGCCCTGGTCCTTGTCCGATAGTGCTCGTACAATCATCTTTGCCCTGGTGGTGTAAGGTAGAATACATCCCAATGGGTCATATTGTCTGGCGAGTGTTCTGTACACACTCTGTCTGGTGGTCGGTGTCGCCGTCGACCTTCCCTGCTCTGGAGTCAGGGGTTTGTGTCTATAGTGGAGCGAGTCTGTTTTGAAGCGCCAGACTAGTCCTAGTGTCATTTCTTGGGCTTCTCCTGGGATGGTCGCCATCCAGGTCTCGCTGCTGGCAGCCTTGTCCGCGGGGGAGAGGCTGCGCAATACGTGCGGGTCACTGCTGGCCCACTGCCTGAGATCAAAGCCGCCTTTGATCAGGGAGGCGCGTAGCTTGATTAGGAGAGCCTCGGCTTCTTCTTGAGTCGAAACGCTTTGTAAACAGTTGTCCACGTAGAAACTGTTCTTCACACTGTGTCGGACCTCTTCATCTGCTGTTGGGTCCTCTGCGACGTGTTTCTGTAGTGCAAATGTAGCACAGCACGGGCTGCATGTGGTTCCGAAGGGGAGTACTTCCCACTGGTAGATGGCTGGGTTCTCATCTCCGATCCTCTCTCTCCATAGGAACCGCAGCAGGGGCTTGTCC
Source organism: Notolepis coatsorum (assembly GCF_963971535.1). Taxonomy (NCBI): domain Eukaryota; kingdom Metazoa; phylum Chordata; class Actinopteri; order Aulopiformes; family Paralepididae; genus Notolepis; species Notolepis coatsorum. The sequence goes on along the minus strand of NC_140172.1, from coordinate 109,510,888 downwards.
TCCTCCACTAGTCTCACCTGCAGGAACATTCCTTTGATATCCCCGCTGATAGCCACCTTGTCCTGGCGGAAGCGCAGTAGCACGCCTAGTAGGGAGGGGCTGAGTGTGGGGCCGGGTAAGAGCTCTTTATTCAGATTTTGGGATCCGATCTGGTAGCTGCAGTTAAACACAATGCGATCATTGCCGTTGTGGTGGACCTTGTGATGCGGCACGTACCATGATTCGGTCGTCTGATCGGCCTCTTTAATGTCAATCTTTGTCACGTGTCCCGCTGTGATTAGCTTCTCAATCTCAGCGCGGTACACACGCTCTTGAGCGGGGTCTTTGGCTAGGCGCCGCTCTGTGTTCAATAGATAGCGCTCCGTGGCGTCTTTCTTTGCGTGAAAGGTGGGCATTCCCTCTCGCCTCAGGAGTGGAGTTGCGTATCTCATCACTCCGCCGACTGTGACTCTCTTTGTCCCTTGCTCGAGTAGGTTGATGGCGTAAATGTCTTCTTTAGAACGAATATCTTTCTTTTCGTTCTTAAAGGGCATTGTCTCTAGTGTCCATAGCCTCTCGACATGCTGCAGGAGAGTGGTGTCTTCTTCTGTCGTTCTGGAGTGGAGGCAGCTAGTGGCTGCTGTTCGGTTGAGAGATTTAGCGAGGGGGCCTTGTAGTGTCCACCCTAGGCGGGTCTCGACTGCTGCAGGACAGCCTCGGGGTCCTGTATGGACCCGGTCAATCGGGACTATAAGTTCTGCATGGTCGGAGCCTATCAGCAGGGTCGGGGTAGCGCCATCTATGAGCGGGATGGGTAGTTGTCGCAGGTGCACATATTTATCCATCAACTTGGCGATAGGGTAGGTGTACTGCGATAGTCCTATTTCTTGGCTGGTGAAAGCATTTGTAATCCTATACCGTCGCTCTGGCTGCCCGTTTGCTGCGATAGTGAAGGAGACATTCTCGCCATTTATCGTCTTTAAATCTCTTCTTATTGTCCGAATCGTCATTTCGTTCTCGCTCCCCCGCAGTCCCAGCTGGGCCGCAGCGGACGCGAGCAGAAGGGTCTTTTCTGACCCGTCATCAAGGACGGCGTAAGTGTCCATGACTTTATCTTGGTAGCTCAATGTCACACGGACTACCTTTAAGAGCACTTGGGCGCCGCTGCTGCTGGCGGGGTCAATGTACATGACACTTGCCTTGGTGCCGCTCGATGGTGCAGGTGAAGGCCGTCTTCTGTTACTGTCGTGTAGTATATCTAGATGGGCTCCGTCGCACCGACTGCACCTTTTCTTTAGGCGGCATTCGGCTGCCATGTGACTGCGCGCACATCGGTAACAGCGCCTGTTGGACTTTATCCATTGACTCACTTCTTCTGCATTCATCTTTGTGAACAGGTCACATTGTGACAGCCAGTGTTCTTTCTCACAGTAGGGGCACGCCATCTTCCACTTCTCTTTTCTCGAGGGGGTACTGTGGCTCTTACTGCTCGGTACTGACTCTGATTGGTGCATGACAGTCACCGATCTTCTTCCATCATTTATTCTCCTGGGTCCCTCTCTGGAGCTTGGCGTGCTCCGCCCGAACGTATCCAGTCGTAAGCTGCTGACCTCTCTCGCCAGGAAGTCGGCTAGATCAAGGAGGGATGGTTCGGGGCCGTTAGGATCCCGGTAGTCTCTCTGCCGCCTAAAACGCTCTTGTCTTGCGGGTGGCAGCTTCTCCAAAATCCTCTCGACGTTAGAGTTGGCGTATAGCTCATGCATGCCCTTTTCCCGTTGCGCTCCCAGCATCCCTACCAGGGACTGCACTTTGATTGACAGGTCGTCTAATGAGCGATTGTCTGTTGCTGGGGGTAGGCGATCAATATGCCTTATCTCTTGGATTACGTAATCCCATATACGTCCATATCTCTGGTCCAGCGCTGCTAGGGCCGCGGTGTATGGGGTCGTAGAGGTGGCATAGGCTAGCGCTATATTGTGCGCTCGCTGTACTTTCAGGTGCTTCAGTAATATTGCATACTTGTGGCGTTCATCAGCGACATCCACCATCATTGTCTCTAAGCACATCCGGAGCTCCGTGTACTGTGCTCGATTCTCATAGGTGAAGTCTGGAAACGACGGCGTGGCAATGTATGACGCCGTGGATGGCTGATACATCGGCGAGCGTTGGGGGAGAGACCTCCTAGGCGAGTCCCCTCTTGCGCCTCTCTGTGGGCTGGTACTGACAGGGTACCATGGCCCGCTGGTCCAGGTGCTATTCCTCGGGGCTGGTCGTGCGTCGTGCTCACCCGTGAATAGAGTCGGGGGTCTGTAGCGCAGCGCAGCGGGGGTATAGCCTGGGCTGTACTGGACCTCCTGGTCCGGTGGAGTACTGTGCTGTCGTCGGGCTTGGTTCTCCTCCTCTCCCTCTTCTTCCTCTATCAGGTCTTCCAGATCCTGTAGCCGTTTATTTAGCTTCTCCGCAGTGTATGCCGCTCCTTCTTTGTAGCTGGGTCTCGCTTGGACCGGTTTGGGAAGGGGGTCTGCGGGGGGTATAGGCTTGGTCTGTTGGTCAAGTTCAGGGTCGCTTGCTCGGTTAGGAGACGCTGCCCTTGACTGTTGTCTCGACGAGTTCCTTGAACCCCTGGCGGAGGGAGAGGGTGTTGCCTTGAGGATCAGCTGCTCCATTAGTTGCGCTTGTAACTTGTCGCGCTCGGCTTCGCGCTTGGTGAGATCTGCTTCTCTTTGGGCACCGGCAGCGGCGCGCTGTGCGTCGGCCCGGTCTCTTGCCATATTCTCTTCCGTCTGAAGGCGTCTCATCTCCAGGCGTATGCGCTCTTCTTCGCTCCGTTGCTGCGCTTGGAGTTGTTCGCGCTCGATAAGCATCTGTGCTTGGAGTCGATCGCGTTCACCCTGAAGTCGATCGCGTTCACCCTGAAGTCGATCGCGTTCGGTAGAGGCTGTCAGGCTGACGAGGAACGCCTGTTGTAGCATCCTCTCCGCTTCGCTGGGGGAAGGCGGTTGTGGAGGTGAGCCGCTCCTGGGTGAGCTGCTCCTGGGTGTACTCGTTGGGGAGTCCTGGAGCTCTATTTCCTCGGCGCTCTCCTCCTCTTCTTCCGTGCAGAGTTCTCTCTCTGTAGGGTTGTCTTCCTCCCGGGGCTGGTCGGGGACTACTTCTTCGGTATTGGCGGGGGGTAAAGGCATGTCAGCTCCCTCCTGGTCCCCACCGTGAGCTTGGTCAGTTACATTAGAACCTACTGGGGCCTCTGTGGTCGGGGAAACCTGGTCGTTAAGGTCAGACATAATTTTACTTTCTACTTTTACCGCGTTTACCGTTTGTCGAAGGCTAGGTAGTTGACTGACAGCGTAATCCTCTAAGTACTGAGGTGTCTGTCGTCTGCGCCGCGGGCGTTCTACGTTAGGAGGACCGTTTCGTGGAGTGTTCATCATAGGCCATTTCAATATTAATAACACTATATTAATATTACACTAGTTACCCTCCGGCTCGAAGGACCAATTGTAACTGAGGGGTACAATTCCCTGACTGTATTGATAAGTATGGTATTATTAAACCACTACCTCTTGTACTTTAACCTCTGGCCATCCAGTACATGATATAGATATGATGAACACTTTCCCACCTGATGAAACGAAGTCCACACAAATGTACAAATCGAATATTTAATATAGCAAAAGGTATATACAACGTTCACTTGTTTACACTTATGATTTGAAATGCACTTGTATGGCAAATGAGTATTCGTAGGTAAATCAACATTGAATGTCCAATCTCTGGTTACGCAGGGAGTAAGTATACAACCCGGTTCTTTAGGAAACTATAGCGATGGTACTTAAATGATTATAGCTGGATACACTAAGGGGGGGGGGGGGGGGTCCCGCTGGTTGTAAGACAGTAGGAGGGGGGGGGGGTTAGAGAAGCCGCTGGCGGTATCCCATCTGGCCGACGATTTCTTGGGAGAATTCAAAGTCTTGAACACGGTGCCCACAGAACCTCGGTCCGCAGATGAATACAGCTGGACCCTCTGGTGGACGGTAGCTGCCGGTCCACAACGGAGAGATGTGAGGCGACCTCACTGGTGTAGAGCGCCGTCTCACCTGGACTCCTCTCCGGGGGGTAGTTCCAACACTCAGCAGTGTTGGCCGTTATCCATGGAATAATCAAAGCACCCAAAGCATAATCCAAGCCGTGGAAGGCTCGCCGTCGTCCGGGTAGAGTAATCCAATGTACAGGTCTCCTCGTCCTGGCCCGGAGCTCCTCGGATGCAAGCACCACTAGTGGTCTGCCCAGCCTGGTTAAGACTCCAGATAACGTCAGGAACGATGGGGGTACTGATAACTTTATAACTCTAACCGAACGATGCACCATACATAATAGACTATTATTAGCTTAATAGAATACGTCCAACTCGACGGTATAGTGCCAAACTATGACAATTCAACTATTAATCCACACGATATCTCAATGCCTATTCTGAGGCCAAGTAGGCCTTACTGCACCACACGTGCGTCGTGGGTGAGGCTTCGCGTCTGTTACTCGGTTGGAGGGTAAAGAACTAATGGACTAAAAAAAAGTTCTACTTTACTTGCGCCATATATATATGCGCTGTGAACAAATAGTACCATTCGTATTTCGCCAGACGTATTCCTACGCGGAACCGGGCTTGCCACGACATGTTGGGCGGCACGATTTAACTTGAACCTAGGGGTATGGCTGCTGGCGCCAGGTTCTCGTCCAATGGTAGAATGAAACTATTATGGGCTGTTTAGTAGACTAAAGGGATATTCAGTGCATATTGTACAAGGAATATACAGGGGATATCAAACGATATACAAATATTATTAAATATATATATATAAATAAATATATATATTCGGTTTAATCTGATCCTTCACAACAGCAGTGGTTATGTCAAACCAAATAATTAGGAGTGTGAATGTGAATGATCACCCCCAGCGACTCAACCTTGACTGTCTTCATCTGTGAATGTGCACAAATACTCCCACTTACCATCTTTAGACAGCTAGGTTTGAAAACATTATTATTATCGGAAAACTTAACTTGACTTATATGGCTCTTCTTCGTCTGAAGGACTCAATCTCGTCTTAGAATCTCGTTATTTGTTTGTCCTCTGCATTTAACCCATCCTAACTATTCATAAGCAGTAGGCATCCATAGTCTGGACACAACTCCAGTTCTACTGTCAGTGGCAGAAGTATGTACCTGGCATGCATGTCTTTTATGGTGTAGGAAGAAACCAGAGTATCCGTAGAAAACCCACGCAAACACGGTGAGAAAATGCAATCTCCACACAGAAAGCCCCCCCCCACTCCGAAATCCAGTTTGAACCCAAACAGTGACCCACCTCCGTCTTCTCCACCTCCTGCTCCGCGTCACTCCCAGTCCCTCTGCTGTTTCCTAGGAGCTGCTGGATAGGAGGGACGTTATCGTAGATACTGGCCCGGGGGTCCATCAAAGCCAGGGGGCCGGGGACACTAGCGTCCGAGGAGGGCGGGGCGTCTTCTTGGTCTTTGGACACCAGCGGCGACACACCGCGACGGCTGCATCGGCGCCGGTAACCGTGGAAACTGCCGGTCCTCCAGTTGACAGACGTGTTGTCAATGATGGGGGAGAGCATGGTGTCTTTGTGGGTAAGGGTGGTGGGGAACGTCCCTGGCTTGTGTCCGTGGGGTATCTGGAACACTAGGCTGTCGTGGCTGTTGTTGTTGATCTGGTTTCTGAAGTCCTAAATGACAGAACAGATTGAATGAAATGACCGAACAGAATGGATGGGCGGACAGACAGACAGATAGATAAATGGATGGATGTTATGATGTGATCTACATTTTTCAAGCCATAGTATGGTTTATTTTAAACTCTCAATGTTTTATATGATGGATTGGAGATACCATGATATTACCCTTGTTACCATGGTGTTATTATGCAAGTGCAAGTATCAAGTGGTACTATGGAAATACACAACTTTTACCATGGTTGTACCGTACATATTTTACACAATGGTTGGTACCATAGTAAAACTGAAATCATTTTCTGTGGGAGCTGTTTTCAATGTTTACTCAAATATAATTTACGGGCGGCTAGGTGGTGCAGTGGGCAAGGCGCTCACCACCAATGCAGGAGACGCTGGGTTCGAGCCCAGCTCTCCGCATTGCTATCAGCTTGGCTGGTCGTTCATACTAATACAATTTGGCAGTATTAGGGGGTGGGAAGCTGATGGGTGGGGATCGGACGTTGTGGACAACGACTCCTACAGGTCGGTTGGTGCACCTGCGCAGCAGAATCAGGAAGCGACGGGGGCGGCGTGCCCTCCAAACGCAGACCCCCGACGCTGAGAGGTCGCGCTGTGCAGGTGAAAAGATGCGACTGCTGCTTCCTCGAGTACCGGAGGGGACACGTGATGTAAGGCTTAGTCCACATTGCAGCCAGCTTGTGGGAGGCATGGCCTAACAGCGTTTGAGACAGGGGAGGGTAGAATTGGACGATACGAAATTGGGATGGGAGAAAAATTGAAAAATGGGAGAAAAAGTAGATCAAAAAAATATATATAATAGCTTTTGTTTACCTGCGACTTATTGGCCTTGGCTCATTTTCTGTAAAAGAACATATTTTCATTGCATGCACAGTGTGGACTCTGGAGCACTGGACCGGAAAGTGTGTAAATTGTAGGTGAAAACAAGTAAATAATGGTAAATATTATACACAGGGGGCCTATAACTTCTTGCTATGCCCCTGGAAGGTAGAGGAGAATACAAATTAGAATGAAAGAAAAGAGGAATGATCAAAATTCTTGGCAGCCATCTTAGTTACAGCGCACCAAGGGAGAAGCCCCTAATACTCCTTTCTATCCGCTCACGTCTCGGTGCATGCCAACCCAGGACTAATGCGCTCAACTCCCAATTGACCTGTCTCAAAACCCTGCCCCTTTTCTTGATCCTCCAATCACAACTGTCGCTTACCTCGGACAAACCAAGTTTGTCCGAGGTAAGCGACAGTTGTGATTGGAGGATCAAGAAAAGGGGCAGGGTTTTGAGACAGGTCCATTGTTTTACAAAGGCCATCATGAGACTAACCTCTGTGCCTCTGTGGAGCAGTAATTCTTGGTTCTGGTTGTTCTGAGTCACTCCTCCACCACCGACGCCGGCCCGTTTATAGTTGCTCCTCACCCGCGTCACCGGGCTGGGCGTGCTGGCGGTGCTGCTGCTCTCCGAGGGGCTGCTGCTGCTGCTGCTGCTGCTGCCGGTGTGGGGCGAGGACGGGGAGGAGGAGGAGGCCTGGCTGCCTGGTCCAGCCTGCAGACTGGATAGATCCAGGGGGGGTCAAGGGTCAAGTTGTGTGAGTAAGCGTAAAAACAATGCTACAATGTTATTAAGTTTAATTTGATTACACGTAATTGAGTTCGATTCAATTATATCAAATGTAATTTCATTTAATAAGCTAAGTACTACTAAATTCAAGAATAAAACTAGACATGAACAACACTTTGGTACTTAAAACAAATGTAAAATCTGAATGTGCGACTTATTTGAAACTACAATCTCTGAAAATTAACAAAAAGTCAACTGAAATCGATCAAAAAGATCATTATGAGCATATTTGGTCCAACTGAAATAAAAGTCAAAATAAAAACTGAACGGACGTCACAAAACCATTCTAACCTTGCCGGGCAATGCAACCTCCTCAGCCTCTCCTCCTCCATGGGACCCTCCAGAAATACAGGCCCACTGATGACCAACCGGGCCCGGCTACCGCTGCCGTGGCTGGGGGAGCGCTGGCCGCCGGACGTCCCCCTCAGTCTCAGCTTCTCCATCTTCCTCAACAGGCTGGGGCCTTTCTTCCTGGGAGGCTTCCCTGAGCAGTGCTCGGCCTCCAAGCTGAGGGTGGACGACTCTCTCGTCCCGCCACAGGGAGAGGGGGGCCCGCTGAACGAGGTGTCCAAGGATGGGGTCTTGTTGGTGGAGGAACAGCGGGACGAGCTCCGGCTGGTCTCCTGCTCGTCCGTGGTGCTGATGGTGGTGGTTGTCGTGGGGACGTGTGGGTCTCCATGGCTCTTGAGGCCTCTGCCCTGGCCTTCGCTCTCAGTGCTGCTGGTGCTCTGGATGGAGCAGGCATCGTGCCGGTCGTTGGGACCGTCGGTGGAGGGCAGGAACTCCAGCGTTTCGTGGAGGCGTCGCCAGCACCGAGCCCGCCTGTCATAGGTCCATTTGTCGCTGATGGCACAGGGATCATCATCATCACAGTCGTCTCCCTGAGGGGGGGGGGGGGGGGGGGGGGGGTAACGTGGAGATTTGTTTAGAGCAAGGGGGCTCTTAATGCCTTTCATGCATGGGTCCATATTCACAAAGCCTCTCGCAGAGGGAGTACTGATCTAGAATCAGCTTCAGTCAGTAAGTTTGAGTAAGGTCATGAGAACATGTTGTCCTGGTCACTGACGTCAAATCAGCGTACTTACTCTTGAGAAGCTTTGGCAAATACAGGCCCTGAACTGAGTAAATTACCAACCAGTGACACACCTGCTGTGTGGCCTCATTTGGATCTACTTTTTCTCCTCCTTTTTCTGTGATTTTTCTCCCCATCCCAATTGTACCTCTCGTGCCAATTCTGCCTCCCCTGTCCTGATTGTTGCTCGCATATGCCCCCCAATGGCCGGTTGTAGGGAGGATAGAAGCCTTGCATCACATGTCCCCTCCGATACACGTGGAGGCAGCCTGTCACATCTTTTCACCTGCCAGCGCGGACTCTCATTTGGCGAGGAGTAACGTGTAGGAGGCTCACACTGCCCTCGCCATTTTCCTGACTTTGCTGTGCAGGCGCCCCAACCGACCTGTAGGAGTCGCTGTTTACAACGACCAGACTACCACCCTTCGACTTCCCACCCGCTAACTCTGCCAATTGAGTTAGTATGACGGCCGGCCCAAGCCGGATGCAGCGCCGACAGCCGGATTCGAACCCGGTGTCTCTTGTGTTGGTGACGAGCGCAATGTCCACTGCGCCACCCAGCCGCCCCCACCTCATTTGGATCTTGAACACTAGTTCAGAGGGTGGTGTGTCTTGTCACTCACCATTCAAGTTTGAACAAAATGCACACATGTAAGGACACATGCTTAAAAAGGGATGTGTCGTTTGGTCTTTCCACTGTAGTCCCTAACTACACTTTCATGTGACGCACGGAAGATGGCATTTCCCCTCAATTTTTTTTATTTTTCTTTAGAGGAAGATAAAACATAGGCCATCTAGATACACACAACCTGAGCGCATGAAGATGAACATGCACACACACACACACACACACACACACACACACACACACACACACACACACACACACACACACACACACACACACACACACACACACACACACACACACACAGACACTCTCTCTCTTCTTCTTCTTATCCTCTGTCTCTTACTCTCTCTCTCTCTCTCTCAGACAGTGCAAGCAACTGGGGCACCAGTGAAGTCGGGGATGGGGGGAGGGGTATCATATGATATCAGTGGAAATCGGGGACTTCTTAACGAGGAGATTTCCCTCTCTCTCTCTCTCTCTCTCTCTCTCTCTCTCTCTCTCTCTCTCTCTCTCTCTCTCTCTCTCTCTCTCTCACTCACTCTCTCTTTCTCACACTATCTCTTACTCTTTCTCACACTATCTCTCTCTCTTTACTCACCCTGTGCTTTGATCTCCCAAGCTCCAGCCTCATTTCCACACATTTGTTTAAAGTGCTTAATCTCCTGGCAGTAAAAAGAAGACAGAGAGACAGCAGTGAGACAGCAATACAATAGTAAACAAAGCTATCTTCTGTTGTGTACACTCTGCATGCTGTGCCAGCTGGTATTTATTACACAGATACAGACACACACATGTACATAGACCTCTATAGATCCACACATAAACGCATGCATGCATGCCTGCATGTACGCAGACACACACACACACACACACACACACACACACACACACACACACACACACACACACACACACACACACACACACACACACACACACACACACACACACACACACACACACACACACACACACACACACACACACACACACACACACACACACACACACACACACACACACACATGCGCTTCATCTGCAGCTGCGTAGGCAGCCATAATGGTTAGGCGGGCAGGGAGGGAGCGGAGTGCAGTGAGGATATTTTTTCATTCTTGAGACAATAGAAAGGCTGACAGAGTAACAGAGACACAGGAGAGATGGTTCCAGAGGGATCTGATCCCAGGACGGTAGGGTTATGTGTGGTTCCGGAGGGATCTGATCCCAGGACGGTAGGGTTATGTGTGGTTCCGGAGGGATCTGATCCCAGGACGGTAGGGTTATGTGTGGTTCCGGAGGGATCTGATCCCAGGACGGTAGGGTTATGTGTGGTTCCAGAGGGATCTGATCCCAGGACGGTAGGGTTATGTGTGGTTCCAGAGGGATCTGATCCCAGGACGGTAGGGTTATGTGTGGTTCCGGAGGGATCTGATCCCAGGACGGTAGGGTTATGTGTGGTTCCAGAGGGATCTGATCCCAGGACGGTAGGGTTATGTGTGGTTCCAGAGGGATCTGATCCCAGGACGGTAGGGTTATGTGTGGTTCCAGAGGGATCTGATCCCAGGACGGTAGGGTTATGTGTGGTTCCAGAGGGATCTGATCCCAGGACGGTAGGGTTATGTGTGGTTCCAGAGGGATCTGATCCCAGGACGGTAGGGTTATGTGTGGTTCCAGAGGGATCTGATCCCAGGACGGTAGGGTTATGTGTGGTTCCAGAGGGATCTGATCCCAGGACGGTAGGGTTATGTGTGGTTCCAGAGGGATCTGATCCCAGGACGGTAGGGTTATGTGTGGTTCCAGAGGGATCTGATCCCAGGACGGTAGAGTTATGTGTGGTTCCAGAGGGATCTGATCCCAGGACGGTAGGGTTACAAGGGATTTGATCCCAGGACGGTAGGGTTATGTGTGGTTCCAGAGGGATCTGATCCCAGGACGGTAGGGTTATGTGTGGTTCCAGAGGGATCTGATCCCAGGACGGTAGGGTTATGTGTGGTTCCGGAGGGATCTGATCCCAGGACGGTAGAGTTATGTGTGGTTCCAGAGGGATCTGATCCCAGGACGGTAGGGTTATGTGTGGTTCCAGAGGGATCTGATCCCAGGACGGTAGGGTTATGTGTGGTTCCAGAGGGATCTGATCCCAGGACGGTAGGGTTATGTGTGGTTCCGGAGGGATCTGATCCCAGGACGGTAGGGTTATGTGTGGTTCCAGAGGGATCTGATCCCAGGACGGTAGGGTTATGTGTGGTTCCAGAGGGATCTGATCACAGGACGGTAGGGTTATATGTGGTTCCGGAGGGATCTGATCCCAGGACGGTAGGGTTATGTGTGGTTCCAGAGGGATTTGTTCCCAGGACGGTAGAGTTATGTGTGGTTCCAGAGGGAT
>NC_140172.1:109398349-109499244 GCF_963971535.1 Notolepis coatsorum | reverse complement strand
TCATGTTAGAGAGAGCAGGGTTTAGTGGAGTCATGTTAGAGAGAGCAGGGTTTAGTGGAGTCATGTTAGAGAGAGCAGGGTTTAGTGGAGTCATGTTAGAGAGAGAGCAGGGTTTAGTGGAGTCATGTTGGAGAGAGCAGGGTTTAGTGGAGTCATGTTGGAGAGAGCAGGGTTTAGTGGAGTCATGTTAGAGAGAGCAGGGTTTAGTGGAGTCATGTTAGGAGAGAGCAGGGTTTAGTGGAGTCATGTTGGAGAGAGCAGGGTTTAGTGGAGTCATGTTAGAGAGAGCAGGGTTTAGTGGAGTCATGTTAGAGAGAGCAGGGTTTAGTGGAGTCATGTTAGAGAGAGCAGGGTTTAGTGGAGTCATGTTAGAGAGAGCAGGGTTTAGTGGAGTCATGTTAGAGAGAGCAGGGTTTAGTGGAGTCATGTTAGAGAGAGCAGGGTTTAGTGGAGTCATGTTAGAGAGAGCAGGGTTTAGTGGAGTCATGTTGGAGAGAGCAGGGTTTAGTGGAGTCATGTTAGAGAGAGCAGGGTTTAGTGGAGTCATGTTAGAGAGAGCAGGGTTTAGTGGAGTCATGTTAGAGAGAGCAGGGTTTAGTGGAGTCATGTTAGAGAGAGCAGGGTTTAGTGGAGTCATGTTAGAGAGAGCAGGGTTTAGTGGAGTCATGTTAGAGAGAGCAGGGTTTAGTGGAGTCATGTTAGAGAGAGCAGGGTTTAGTGGAGTCATGTTGGAGAGAGCAGGGTTTAGTGGAGTCATGTTAGAGAGAGCAGGGTTTAGTGGAGTCATGTTAGAGAGAGCAGGGTTTAGTGGAGTCATGTTAGAGAGAGCAGGGTTTAGTGGAGTCATGTTAGAGAGAGCAGGGTTTAGTGGAGTCATGTTAGAGAGAGCAGGGTTTAGTGGAGTCATGTTAGAGAGAGCAGGGTTTAGTGGAGTCATGTTAGAGAGAGCAGGGTTTAGTGGAGTCATGTTAGAGAGAGCAGGGTTTAGTGGAGTCATGTTAGAGAGAGCAGGGTTTAGTGGAGTCATGTTAGAGAGAGCAGGGTTTAGTGGAGTCATGTTAGAGAGAGCAGGGTTTAGTGGAGTCATGTTAGAGAGAGCAGGGTTTAGTGGAGTCATGTTAGAGAGAGCAGGGTTTAGTGGAGTCATGTTAGAGAGAGCAGGGTTTAGTGGAGTCATGTTAGAGAGAGCAGGGTTTAGTGGAGTCATGTTAGAGAGAGCAGGGTTTAGTGGAGTCATGTTAGAGAGAGCAGGGTTTAGTGGAGTCATGTTAGAGAGAGCAGGGTTTAGTGGAGTCATGTTAGAGAGAGCAGGGTTTAGTGGAGTCATGTTAGAGAGAGCAGGGTTTAGTGGAGTCATGTTAGAGAGCAGGGTTTAGTGGAGTCATGTTAGAGAGCAGGGTTTAGTGGAGTCATGTTAGAGAGAGCAGGGTTTAGTGGAGTCATGTTAGAGAGAGCAGGGTTTAGTGGAGTCATGTTAGAGAGAGCAGGGTTTAGTGGAGTCATGTTAGAGAGAGCAGGGTTTAGTGGAGTCATGTTAGAGAGAGCAGGGTTTAGTGGAGTCATGTTAGAGAGAGCAGGGTTTAGTGGAGTCATGTTAGAGAGAGCAGGGTTTAGTGGAGTCATGTTAGAGAGAGCAGGGTTTAGTGGAGTCATGTTAGAGAGAGCAGGGTTTAGTGGAGTCATGTTAGAGAGAGCAGGGTTTAGTGGAGTCATGTTAGAGAGAGCAGGGTTTAGTGGAGTCATGTTAGAGAGAGCAGGGTTTAGTGGAGTCATGTTAGAGAGAGCAGGGTTTAGTGGAGTCATGTTGGAGAGAGCAGGGTTTAGTGGAGTCATGTTAGAGAGAGCAGGGTTTAGTGGAGTCATGTTAGAGAGAGCAGGGTTTAGTGGAGTCATGTTAGAGAGAGCAGGGTTTAGTGGAGTCATGTTAGAGAGCAGGGTTTAGTGGAGTCATGTTAGAGAGAGAGCAGGGTTTAGTGGAGTCATGTTAGAGAGAGCAGGGTTTAGTGGAGTCATGTTAGAGAGAGCAGGGTTTAGTGGAGTCATGTTAGAGAGAGCAGGGTTTAGTGGAGTCATGTTAGAGAGCAGGGTTTAGTGGAGTCATGTTAGAGAGAGCAGGGTTTAGTGGAGTCATGTTAGAGAGAGCAGGGTTTAGTGGAGTCATGTTGAGAGAGAGCAGGGTTTAGTGGAGTCATGTTAGAGAGAGCAGGGTTTAGTGGAGTCATGTTAGAGAGAGCAGGGTTTAGTGGAGTCATGTTAGAGAGAGCAGGGTTTAGTGGAGTCATGTTAGAGAGAGCAGGGTTTAGTGGAGTCATGTTAGAGAGAGCAGGGTTTAGTGGAGTCATGTTAGAGAGAGCAGGGTTTAGTGGAGTCATGTTAGAGAGAGCAGGGTTTAGTGGAGTCATGTTGGAGAGAGCAGGGTTTAGTGGAGTCATGTTAGAGAGAGCAGGGTTTAGTGGAGTCATGTTAGAGAGAGCAGGGTTTAGTGGAGTCATGTTAGAGAGAGCAGGGTTTAGTGGAGTCATGTTAGAGAGAGCAGGGTTTAGTGGAGTCATGTTAGAGAGAGCAGGGTTTAGTGGAGTCATGTTAGAGAGAGCAGGGTTTAGTGGAGTCATGTTAGAGAGAGCAGGGTTTAGTGGAGTCATGTTAGAGAGAGCAGGGTTTAGTGGAGTCATGTTAGAGAGAGCAGGGTTTAGTGGAGTCATGTTAGAGAGAGCAGGGTTTAGTGGAGTCATGTTAGAGAGAGCAGGGTTTAGTGGAGTCATGTTAGAGAGAGCAGGGTTTAGTGGAGTCATGTTAGAGAGAGCAGGGTTTAGTGGAGTCATGTTAGAGAGAGCAGGGTTTAGTGGAGTCATGTTAGAGAGAGCAGGGTTTAGTGGAGTCATGTTAGAGAGAGCAGGGTTTAGTGGAGTCATGTTAGAGAGAGCAGGGTTTAGTGGAGTCATGTTAGAGAGAGCAGGGTTTAGTGGAGTCATGTTAGAGAGAGCAGGGTTTAGTGGAGTCATGTTAGAGAGAGCAGGGTTTAGTGGAGTCATGTTAGAGAGAGCAGGGTTTAGTGGAGTCATGTTAGAGAGAGCAGGGTTTAGTGGAGTCATGTTAGAGAGAGCAGGGTTTAGTGGAGTCATGTTAGAGAGAGCAGGGTTTAGTGGAGTCATGTTAGAGAGAGCAGGGTTTAGTGGAGTCATGTTAGAGAGAGCAGGGTTTAGTGGAGTCATGTTAGAGAGAGCAGGGTTTAGTGGAGTCATGTTAGAGAGAGCAGGGTTTAGTGGAGTCATGTTAGAGAGAGCAGGGTTTAGTGGAGTCATGTTAGAGAGAGCAGGGTTTAGTGGAGTCATGTTAGAGAGAGCAGGGTTTAGTGGAGTCATGTTAGAGAGAGCAGGGTTTAGTGGAGTCATGTTAGAGAGAGCAGGGTTTAGTGGAGTCATGTTAGAGAGAGCAGGGTTTAGTGGAGTCATGTTAGAGAGAGCAGGGTTTAGTGGAGTCATGTTAGAGAGAGCAGGGTTTAGTGGAGTCATGTTAGAGAGAGCAGGGTTTAGTGGAGTCATGTTAGAGAGAGCAGGGTTTAGTGGAGTCATGTTAGAGAGAGCAGGGTTTAGTGGAGTCATGTTAGAGAGAGCAGGGTTTAGTGGAGTCATGTTAGAGAGAGAGCAGGGTTTAGTGGAGTCATGTTAGAGAGAGCAGGGTTTAGTGGAGTCATGTTAGAGAGAGCAGGGTTTAGTGGAGTCATGTTAGAGAGAGCAGGGTTTAGTGGAGTCATGTTAGAGAGAGCAGGGTTTAGTGGAGTCATGTTAGAGAGAGCAGGGTTTAGTGGAGTCATGTTAGGAGAGAGCAGGGTTTAGTGGAGTCATGTTAGAGAGAGCAGGGTTTAGTGGAGTCATGTTAGAGAGAGCAGGGTTTAGTGGAGTCATGTTAGAGAGAGCAGGGTTTAGTGGAGTCATGTTAGAGAGAGCAGGGTTTAGTGGAGTCATGTTAGAGAGAGCAGGGTTTAGTGGAGTCATGTTAGAGAGAGCAGGGTTTAGTGGAGTCATGTTAGAGAGAGCAGGGTTTAGTGGAGTCATGTTAGAGAGAGCAGGGTTTAGTGGAGTCATGTTAGAGAGAGCAGGGTTTAGTGGAGTCATGTTAGAGAGAGCAGGGTTTAGTGGAGTCATGTTAGAGAGAGCAGGGTTTAGTGGAGTCATGTTAGAGAGAGCAGGGTTTAGTGGAGTCATGTTAGAGAGAGCAGGGTTTAGTGGAGTCATGTTAGAGAGAGCAGGGTTTAGTGGAGTCATGTTGGAGAGAGCAGGGTTTAGTGGAGTCATGTTAGAGAGAGCAGGGTTTAGTGGAGTCATGTTAGAGAGAGCAGGGTTTAGTGGAGTCATGTTAGAGAGAGCAGGGTTTAGTGGAGTCATGTTAGAGAGAGCAGGGTTTAGTGGAGTCATGTTAGAGAGAGCAGGGTTTAGTGGAGTCATGTTAGAGAGAGCAGGGTTTAGTGGAGTCATGTTAGAGAGAGCAGGGTTTAGTGGAGTCATGTTAGAGAGAGCAGGGTTTAGTGGAGTCATGTTAGAGAGAGCAGGGTTTAGTGGAGTCATGTTAGAGAGAGCAGGGTTTAGTGGAGTCATGTTAAGAGGAGAGCATGTGTGGAGTCATGTAGGAGAGCAGGGTTTAGTGGAGTCATGTTGAGAGAGAGCAGGGTTTAGTGGAGTCATGTTAGAGAGAGCAGGGTTTAGTGGAGTCATGTTAGAGAGAGCAGGGTTTAGTGGAGTCATGTTAGAGAGCAGGGTTTAGTGGAGTCATGTTAGAGAGAGCAGGGTTTAGTGGAGTCATGTTAGAGAGAGCAGGGTTTAGTGGAGTCATGTTAGAGAGAGCAGGGTTTAGTGGAGTCATGTTAGAGAGAGCAGGGTTTAGTGGAGTCATGTTAGAGAGAGCAGGGTTTAGTGGAGTCATGTTAGAGAGAGCAGGGTTTAGTGGAGTCATGTTGGAGAGAGCAGGGTTTAGTGGAGTCATGTTAGAGAGAGCAGGGTTTAGTGGAGTCATGTTAGAGAGAGCAGGGTTTAGTGGAGTCATGTTAGAGAGAGCAGGGTTTAGTGGAGTCATGTTAGAGAGAGCAGGGTTTAGTGGAGTCATGTTAGAGAGAGCAGGGTTTAGTGGAGTCATGTTAGAGAGAGCAGGGTTTAGTGGAGTCATGTTAGAGAGAGCAGGGTTTAGTGGAGTCATGTTAGAGAGAGCAGGGTTTAGTGGAGTCATGTTGGAGAGAGCAGGGTTTAGTGGAGTCATGTTAGAGAGAGCAGGGTTTAGTGGAGTCATGTTAGAGAGAGCAGGGTTTAGTGGAGTCATGTTAGAGAGAGCAGGGTTTAGTGGAGTCATGTTAGAGAGAGCAGGGTTTAGTGGAGTCATGTTAGAGAGAGCAGGGTTTAGTGGAGTCATGTTAGAGAGAGCAGGGTTTAGTGGAGTCATGTTAGAGAGAGCAGGGTTTAGTGGAGTCATGTTAGAGAGAGCAGGGTTTAGTGGAGTCATGTTGGAGAGAGCAGGGTTTAGTGGAGTCATGTTAGAGAGAGCAGGGTTTAGTGGAGTCATGTTAGAGAGAGCAGGGTTTAGTGGAGTCATGTTGGAGAGAGCAGGGTTTAGTGGAGTCATGTTAGAGAGAGCAGGGTTTAGTGGAGTCATGTAGAGAGAGCAGGGTTTAGTGGAGTCATGTTAGAGAGCAGGGTTTAGTGGAGTCATGTTAGAGAGAGCAGGGTTTAGTGGAGTCATGTTAGAGAGCAGGGTTTAGTGGAGTCATGTTAGAGAGAGCAGGGTTTAGTGGAGTCATGTTGGAGAGAGCAGGGTTTAGTGGAGTCATGTTAGAGAGAGCAGGGTTTAGTGGAGTCATGTTAGAGAGAGCAGGGTTTAGTGGAGTCATGTTAGAGAGAGCAGGGTTTAGTGGAGTCATGTTAGAGAGAGCAGGGTTTAGTGGAGTCATGTTAGAGAGAGCAGGGTTTAGTGGAGTCATGTTGGAGAGAGCAGGGTTTAGTGGAGTCATGTTAGGAGAGCAGGGTTTAGTGGAGTCATGTTAGAGAGAGCAGGGTTTAGTGGAGTCATGTTAGAGAGAGCAGGGTTTAGTGGAGTCATGTTAGAGAGAGCAGGGTTTAGTGGAGTCATGTTAGAGAGAGCAGGGTTTAGTGGAGTCATGTTAGAGAGCAGGGTTTAGTGGAGTCATGTTAGAGAGAGCAGGGTTTAGTGGAGTCATGTTGGAGAGAGCAGGGTTTAGTGGAGTCATGTTGGAGAGCAGGGTTTAGTGGAGTCATGTTAGAGAGAGCAGGGTTTAGTGGAGTCATGTTAGAGAGAGCAGGGTTTAGTGGAGTCATGTTAGAGAGAGCAGGGTTTAGTGGAGTCATGTTAGAGAGAGCAGGGTTTAGTGGAGTCATGTTAGAGAGAGCAGGGTTTAGTGGAGTCATGTTAGAGAGAGCAGGGTTTAGTGGAGTCATGTTAGAGAGAGCAGGGTTTAGTGGAGTCATGTTAGAGAGAGCAGGGTTTAGTGGAGTCATGTTAGAGAGAGAGCAGGGTTTAGTGGAGTCATGTTAGAGAGAGCAGGGTTTAGTGGAGTCATGTTAGAGAGAGCAGGGTTTAGTGGAGTCATGTTGGAGAGAGCAGGGTTTAGTGGAGTCATGTTAGAGAGAGCAGGGTTTAGTGGAGTCATGTTAGAGAGAGCAGGGTTTAGTGGAGTCATGTTGGAGAGAGCAGGGTTTAGTGGAGTCATGTTAGAGAGAGCAGGGTTTAGTGGAGTCATGTTGGAGAGAGCAGGGTTTAGTGGAGTCATGTTAGAGAGAGCAGGGTTTAGTGGAGTCATGTTAGAGAGAGCAGGGTTTAGTGGAGTCATGTTAGAGAGAGCAGGGTTTAGTGGAGTCATGTTGGAGAGAGCAGGGTTTAGTGGAGTCATGTTAGAGAGAGCAGGGTTTAGTGGAGTCATGTTAGAGAGCAGGGTTTAGTGGAGTCATGTTGGAGAGAGCAGGGTTTAGTGGAGTCATGTTAGAGAGAGCAGGGTTTAGTGGAGTCATGTTAGAGAGAGAGCAGGGTTTAGTGGAGTCATGTTAGAGAGAGCAGGGTTTAGTGGAGTCATGTTAGAGAGAGCAGGGTTTAGTGGAGTCATGTTGGAGAGAGCAGGGTTTAGTGGAGTCGTGTTAGAGAGAGCAGGGTTTAGTGGAGTCATGTTAGAGAGCAGGGTTTAGTGGAGTCATGTTAGAGAGAGCAGGGTTTAGTGGAGTCATGTTAGAGAGAGCAGGGTTTAGTGGAGTCATGTTAGAGAGAGCAGGGTTTAGTGGAGTCATGTTGGAGAGAGCAGGGTTTAGTGGAGTCATGTTAGAGAGAGCAGGGTTTAGTGGAGTCATGTTGGAGAGAGCAGGGTTTAGTGGAGTCATGTTAGAGAGAGCAGGGTTTAGTGGAGTCATGTTGGAGAGAGCAGGGTTTAGTGGAGTCATGTTAGAGAGAGCAGGGTTTAGTGGAGTCATGTTAGAGAGCAGGGTTTAGTGGAGTCATGTTAGAGAGAGCAGGGTTTAGTGGAGTCATGTTAGAGAGAGCAGGGTTTAGTGGAGTCATGTTGGAGAGAGCAGGGTTTAGTGGAGTCATGTTGGAGAGAGCAGGGTTTAGTGGAGTCATGTTAGAGAGAGCAGGGTTTAGTGGAGTCATGTTAGAGAGAGCAGGGTTTAGTGGAGTCATGTTAGAGAGAGCAGGGTTTAGTGGAGTCATGTTAGAGAGAGCAGGGTTTAGTGGAGTCATGTTAGAGAGAGCAGGGTTTAGTGGAGTCATGTTAGAGAGAGCAGGGTTTAGTGGAGTCATGTTAGAGAGAGCAGGGTTTAGTGGAGTCATGTTAGAGAGAGCAGGGTTTAGTGGAGTCATGTTAGAGAGCAGGGTTTAGTGGAGTCATGTTGGAGAGAGCAGGGTTTAGTGGAGTCATGTTAGAGAGAGCAGGGTTTAGTGGAGTCATGTTGGAGAGAGCAGGGTTTAGTGGAGTCATGTTAGAGAGAGCAGGGTTTAGTGGAGTCATGTTAGAGAGAGCAGGGTTTAGTGGAGTCATGTTGGAGAGAGCAGGGTTTAGTGGAGTCATGTTAGAGAGAGCAGGGTTTAGTGGAGTCATGTTGGAGAGAGCAGGGTTTAGTGGAGTCATGTTAGAGAGAGCAGGGTTTAGTGGAGTATAAGCTTCAAAAGGGGAACGCCACCCGAATCAAAAATGTCCAATACGTTATCTCTGTCCTATGTTCAATCAATATTTGTGAATATGAGCTACTCTCTCTCCTAAAGCCAGAAACCAGAGAAGTAAATACCCAAACTATACTCGGGTATAACTTCTCGGGTATGACGATGAATACAGTAGGAGACTGATTTTGTGGACCAACAGAATGTTTTGTGTTTTCTTTTTAAACCCAAATGGGCTTTATTCTATAGTAGTGTTCTCAGTTCTGGAGTGCCGGTTGAGAAGGCTTTCATTAACAATCAGTGAAAGTAGAGACATTGGTCATGAAAGCCATGGTTAGCAGTGCTCACCCACGAGGGTTTCCCACGGTCTGATCTATATTTTTGTAATCTATTTCTACCCTTCTACATGCGACAACCTAGTTAAAACTACATAGAAATGCTTTGGAAAAAAAATATTCAAATGTCTTTTAAAATTCATAATGCTTCCAGCTTCATTGTACCCCAGTGGCAATGCAAGGCAGCACATTGTGTACGGCATCATTTCTTCACATGATACGGCGTCAAGCGCCTGTATCCACTATATACACCCGCAGTCAGGGGCGTAGCTGGGGGGGGGGGGGGGGTAGCTTAGGATGATTCCAAGGGCCCAGCACTGGGGGGGGGCCCAAATATATATATATATATTTTTTTTTTTTTTTACTAGACATCACTCAGGTGTATTATTGATGCTCTCATTGATACTATGTTTGTTTCTGAAGTGTGTGTGTGTGTGTGTGTGTGTGTGTGTGTGTGTGTGTGTGTGTGTGTGTGTGTGTGTGTGTGTGTGTGTGTGTGTGTGTGTGTGTGTGTGTGTGTGTGTGTGTGTGTGTGTGTGTGTGTGTGTGTGTGTGTGTGTGTGTGTGTGTGTGTGTGTGTGTGTGTGTGTGTGTGTGTGTGTGTGTGTGTGTGTGTGTGTGTGTGTGTGAGATATATAGAGAGAGAGGGGGGGCTTTGGTAGACTATTGCATTGGTCCATTCATTGAAGATGAACGCAATGTGACATCCTTTACTAGGCTCACCCACCAACAGTGCAGGTGCTGAACTGCTGATCCGAATGTATAGGTAAAAACCATATTATGCGTTTTCATCAATAAAAAAATGGCCAAAAGAAATTCCACTCGCGCGCTAACGCGCGCTCGCATTCAATGGGGGCCTACAAATACATTCTTTCATGGGGCCCAGAATCTGGAGCTGCCATGCTTTGAAAAAGCCCAAGAGATGGCATCATTGTTCGGGTACTGATTCTAAATTGATGAGCTCTGACATGTTAAAAATATGAAATTGCCATTGAAAACTTTTTATCCCTGTTTTATTTTGTGTTATTATTATTTCAGATAATTGAAGATTGAATTGATTGAAGAAGTGTGTTTTTAGTCGACTGTGGAAAATTGCGCGGGGTTTGGCTGTCCTCCTGACTGTGGTGGGACGTTCGTTCCACCATTGTGGAGCGAGGACAGAGAATAGCCTGCTTCTCTTTGATGACCCCTCCAGATGCGCTGATAGGAGTGGGTCTGAGACGGCCAGAGGATGTAGAGCATAGTGGTCTTGAGGGTGTGTAGGGTGTGAGACCATTGACTGGAGGTAGGCAGGAGCTGTTCCCCTCGTTGCATGCAATGCCAGGTCAAAAACCTTGAAGCGGATTCGTGCAGTAATGGGAAGCCAGTGCAGCTCTCTAAGAAGTGGGGTAATGTGGGCTGACTTTGCTAGATTGGAGATCAGGAGGGCCATTGTGTTCTGTATGAGTTGAAGTGGTTTGGTGGCGGTGGTCTGTAGACCAGCTAGCAGTGCATTGCAGAAGTCGAGACATGACTGTTGACATGACTGTTGACATGACTGTCGACATGACTGTTGACATGACTGTTGACATGACTGTTGACATGACTGTTGACATGGCTGTTGACATGACTGTTGACATGACTGTTGACATGACTGTTGACATGGCTGTTGACATGGCTGTTGACATGACTGTTGACATGACTGTTGACATGACTGTTGACATGACTGTTGACATGGCTGTTGACATGGCTGTTGACATGACTGTCGACATGACTGTTGACATGACTGTTGACATGACTGTTGACATGACTGTTGACATGGCTGTTGACATGGCTGTTGACATGGCTGTTGACATGGCTGTTGACATGGCTGTTGACATGACTGTTGACATGGCTGTTGACATGACTGTTGACATGACTGTTGACATGGCTGTTGACATGACTGTCGACATGACTGTTGACATGACTGTTGACATGGCTGTTGACATGGCTGTTGACATGGCTGTTGACATGACTGTTGACATGGCTGTTGACATGACTGTTGACATGACTGTTGACATGGCTGTTGACATGACTGTCGACATGACTGTTGACATGACTGTTGACATGACTGTTGACATGACTGTTGACATGACTGTTGACATGACTGTTGACATGGCTGTTGACATGACTGTTGACATGACTGTTGACATGACTGTTGACATGGCTGTTGACATGGCTGTTGACATGACTGCTGTTGACATGACTGTTGACATGACTGTTGACATGACTGTTGACATGGCTGTTGACATGGCTGTTGACATGACTGTCGACATGACTGTTGACATGACTGTTGACATGACTGTTGACATGACTGTTGACATGGCTGTTGACATGGCTGTTGACATGGCTGTTGACATGGCTGTTGACATGGCTGTTGACATGACTGTTGACATGGCTGTTGACATGACTGTTGACATGACTGTTGACATGGCTGTTGACATGACTGTCGACATGACTGTTGACATGACTGTTGACATGGCTGTTGACATGGCTGTTGACATGGCTGTTGACATGGCTGTTGACATGACTGTTGACATGACTGTTGACATGGCTGTTGACATGACTGTTGACATGACTGTTGACATGGCTGTTGACATGGCTGTCGACATGACTGTCGACATGGCTGTTGACATGACTGTTGACATGACTGTTGACATGACTGTCGACATGGCTGTTGACATGACTGTTGACATGACTGTTGACTGCAGGAGGAGTGGGGTGCTTTATTTATGGTTATTTCTGTATGTGACGTTACACCCGATGTGACTGTAAATGAGGGAAACCTCAGTTGCCTTTTCAAGTTTAAATAAAGGTTTGAGATTAAATGAAATGCGCTCATCATGAGCCATTGTTCCAAAGGAGCAGATATCAGAGGCAGCACCAGGGCATTTAGTTTTCAGTGTGCACATCCATGTGTCCCCCTCCCCCCCACACACACACACACACCTCAATATGGCAGGAAGAGAGAGAGAGGGAGATAGAGAGAGAGTGAGTGTGAAGGATACGTTTGGTAAATATGACAGGCTGGTGGTAGTAGCATGTAATTATATCAGCACGGTTCCACCCAGCCCATTACATCTGAACTGAGGAGATCTCACTCATACACGTACACACTCACACACACAGGCAAACATGATCACATACACACACATGCATGTGCACACACGTGGGATTTTTACAATGAAATGGATCCTATCAAGTGCAGAGGAAATTAAATGTGTCACAGCCTCAGTGTGTGTGTGTGTGTGCGTGTGTGTGTGTGTGTGTGTGTGTGTGTGTGTGTGTGTGTGTGTGTGTGTGTGTGTGTGTGTGTGTGTGTGTGTGTGTGTGTGTGTGTGTGTGTGTGTGTGTGTGTGTGTGTGTGTGTGTGTGTGTGTGTGTGTGTGTGTGTGTGTGTGTGTGTGTGTGTGTGTGTGTGCGTGCGTGCGTGCGTGCGTGTGAGAGAGAGAGACTCCACGGCTACATTCTATTGCTCTATCCTTTTTGTTTGCACACTGGAGAACTTCTGCTGCAGACTGCTACTATTTACAGGCCATATTTTACAGGATTATATTCAGTTCCAATATAGACGGTTTCAGTGGAATTACATTTATTTGGAATTACGTTTATTTTGTCGGCTGGGTGGCGCAGCGGACATTGCGCTCGTCACCAACACAAGAGACACCGGGTTTGAATCCGGCTGTCGGCGTTGCCTCCGGCTTGGGCCGGCCGTCATACTAACTCAATTGGCAGAGTTAGCGGGTGGAAGTCGATGGGTGGTAATCTGGACGTTGTGGACAGCGACTCCTACAGGTCGGTTGGGGGACGCCTGCACAGCAGAGACAGGAAATGGCGGGGGTAGTGTGAGCCTCCCACACGTTACTCCTCGCCAATGAGAGTCCGCGCTGGCAGGTAAAAAGATGTGACAGGCTGCCTCCTCGTGTATCGGAGGGGACAGGTGATGCAAGGCTTCTATCCTCCCTACAACCAGCCAGTGGGGGGCATATGCTAGCAACGTGCAAGACAGGGGAGGGGAGAATTGGCACAGCGAAATTGGGATGGGAGAAAAATTGAAAAAGAGGAAAAAAATAATTACGTTTATTTTCTGTCAACTGTTGATAGTAGGAACCACCATAACAAGAAACAAACTTGGATCCATTTAGATTTATGTTGTGTAGTTGAAAACTGTCTATAGTTGTTGTTGTTGTTGTTGTTGTTGTTGTTGTTGTTGTTGTTGTTGTTGTTGTTGTCCTTATAATAAAGGGAACATTTGCACTGCTGGCTCCAATAAGCCATAGTCAGCAGAACAGGAATGGCACTACAACACTGCAAATTAACATACAACACAATGACCTCAAAGGATTGAAAGAGCATTTTGAGCACAGCATCGCATTTAAGCCAAAACAACAACTGATGCTGCTGGCTTCTTAACGCCCTGTCAGCAGGATCCTGAAACCAAACTGGACTCCATCACACAAATCAACAACACTACTAAAGCATAACGGAAGCAATAACAAGGTATCAATTAGGTACACATTCTCAGTCCCAAAAGATTGCAGAGTTAGAATAAGTCCATACTTAGCCATATTTTCAGAAAATTCGCCTAAAAGTACATACCCAAGTAAATGGAGATTGCTCCACTTCTACAAGGTCCATGTTCTTGGTATCTAGGGACATCTATGGACCTCAGGGAATGTGTCAGAATTCCCAGTGTCAGAAATATTGTGTCTGTTACTATGCTTGAGTAAATTGTAATGAAGCAAAGGAGAATATAAATTATTATTATTATTATTCGTTTTTATTTCCATCTTTGACGGTAAATAACACCATGCTTCTTACATTGACAGAAAGTGAAAAAATTCTTGAGATCAAATGTACAAAAAATCTAAGCAAATGAATAAGGGCAGATGATTTACAGGGATTTTTGTAGATACAGTACTTAGCACAAATTAATGAAAGCTGATACAGCCAGCTAGCCTAACTGTTTACCAAAAACACCTCTCTCTCTGATCCGTATCCGCTTCCATTCATTTGTGTTAAGCGGAAATTAAGAGGAAATTAGTATAGATCTTCTTGTCTGACCCTTGTCTGTCTGTTGGCGTGTTCCTTTTAAAGTAATAATCTTGGAAAATGTTCACATGAAATAAATATCTTGTTTTACCATTCTACCAATACACAGCTCATGAATGCTTAGTTTTATATTTGCTGTTCTCGGCTGTTCTAAACACCAGCGTCTGGTAGGTCATTCCCAGGAAAGTCATCCAGCAGACATGATGTGACGTGATTTTCATCACCAGCAGCAAAAGCAGCTTGTTTGGAATGAATAGAAGACTAACTTTGGAGTTGGCATGAATTTTCAAGATGGAAAGGGGGGTCGCTATTTAAATGTCACCATTTCCCACCAGTCTCTCTGCACTCCACTGACGGGTCATTTATGTGTATCTTCTAGGGGCCGATCCCAGGAGTGGCACAGCAGAGTGAGTGGACATCTACTGGCCTCCGAGTTGATGGCGATAAGGCATTCCTTCCGCCCAGACCACAGAGTGACCAAGATATGACTAAGGAACCTATGATGTACTTCTCCAATCAGAAGACACTCGAAATCTGGCAAACGAGGAAAATGTTTGCACTAGTCCGGTCAACACTTGCCATGGACTAGTAAGATAGTAAAAAAGAAAACACATTCCTTTGTCTGTGGCAGAGGATAATTCAAACAAGGCCTTTTTCCGAGTTTGAAAGCTAAAGCTCCTGGCACAGGCACATCAGCAAGATGGCAATGATTCAGGTGAGCCAATGTTGGGGGGGGGAGCTCGCAAATGCTATGTATGACAAGGATTTATGGTTCGTAGCCGCGAGAGGAGCAGGGACGGTGTAGCGGAGACACCCCTCCCAGCAGCTTGGACCACGCAGCGGACACAGCAACGCCTCCCAGCAGCTCGCACCCAGTGACTCCTCGTAGCGGTTTGTCTGGCACAGGGAAGAACAGAGAAGAGGTTTGTCTGGCACAGTGAAGAACAGAGAAGAGGTTTGTCTGGCACAGTGAAGAACAGAGAAGAGGTTTGTCTGGCACAGCGAAGAACAGAGAAGAGGTTTGTCTGGCACAGTGAAGAACAGAGAAGAGGTTTGTCTGGCACAGGGAAGAACAGAGAAGAGGTTTGTCTGGCACAGTGAAGAACAGAGAAGAGGTTTGTCTGGCACAGGGAAGAACAGAGAAGAGGTTTGTCTGGCACAGGGAAGAACAGAGAAGAGGTTTGTCTGGCACAGTGAAGAACAGAGAAGAGGTTTGTCTGGCACAGCGAAGAACAGAGAAGAGGTTTGTCTGGCACAGCGAAGAACAGAGAAGAGGTTTGTCTGGCACAGCGAAGAACAGAGAAGAGGTTTGTCTGGCACAGCGAAGAACAGAGAAGAGGTTTGTCTGGCACAGCGAAGAACAGAGAAGAGGTTTGTCTGGCACAGCGAAGAACAGAGAAGAGGTTTGTCTGGCACAGCGAACAACAGAGAAGAGGACAGAAAAGCGCCAACACTCAGAGTAGGCCTGCAGGCAAACAGCTGCAGAGTGGAGGAACGGAGGGAGAGGAGAGGGGAGGAAAGGTAGAAGGGTTATAGCGGTTCGTCATCTTGCACTTGAGACCCGGTCAGAGTTTTCTGTGTGCTTACATTACATTTTCGGTAATCCACATAAAAGTTTTGTCTGACGACTAAAAGTCACTATTTTGTATCTTTTCCTCACATAAGGCTCCTGAATAGGTCCCAATGTCATTAGAGTTGCCCGTGGACTTGTATTAAAAGTGTTTGAAACCCCCCCTAGCCCCATACAACACCTACCAGCAGTGTCACCACCTAAGCCCCTCTTAACAAAACAGAGGAAAAACACTATTTATGTTAATTCTGGGAAGGAGAATACTCCACAATAGAAGCCCATAAGAGTTCTAGAAGTCTACAGCTGTCAGTGTGCCACTAGCCACTGTGACATCACCATTAAAATGTTAAATTCTCAAAATGATCATCTCATATTGGAAGGCCGTATTCCTAAGAGGGTTCAAATCCAGGGACAATGTGTCCAGCAGAAGTCAGGCTTGATTAAGTGTTTAAGGAGGACATTATCAGGATTGACACAGAGGCCTGTCACCGCAATGAAACGTCTCATCCCAGTTGAGCGACTATTCCTGGCCTAATTCATCACACCCTTCCTCATCCGTCTCGATGATCGCACCCCCGGCGCATGGTGTTCCCGCTGCTCTAAAACAAGACTCGTCTGGCAAGTTCAAAGACACATGACGAGCAAATTCTACCTCTTCGGAAAACAAAGCCACAGTTGCTTCACTTTGAGAGTTAAAAGGGTTCCGGAGAGCCTCGTCTCACGGTGTGGGATAGATGAATTTGTACGTTGTGTGGCATTATGATGGATATCTGGCCAGACGTGTCTCCCTCCAAAAACCCTGGAACTAATATTTGTATTTATTCTTTCTTTTTGACTTGAGCATGATGTGTAACTAGCCTGACTCTTTACCTGTAATTGTGATTTTGACTTGACACTACAGTGTTGCTCCAGTTTTAACGTCTCGTCCTGCCATGTAAACTTCAGAAGTACATCTCGTTGTACTCGCTAAACGACTCCATTGTGTATACGTGTACATAATTCCTAAGTGTGACTGAACTCTTGTTTCAAATGCCCTCCAACATACTTTTATCAAGATTATTTAACTATATATATATATATATATATATATATATATATATATATATATATATATATATATATATATATATATATATATATATATATATACAGTATATATTCAAATATATCTAAATATATTTTCTATTTAATTACAGGCTTTCAGAAAATGTCTTATTTCTGTGCGTATGTATGACGTGTGTTTAATCCAAATTGATCGGACACAAAACATCTAATTAAAAATGCTGATTATTTCTCTATGATCCTCTTGAATGTGTTTCCTTTTTCGTTCTGCCAGCCTACGGCGCAGGTCCAGATGTGCTGCCACTGATTGTCATTTTTGGAGACGGCGAGGTAAACAGCAGCCAGGGAGAGATGCAGTCACACAAGAGATTAACTAAGTCTGTTTGGTGATGTTCACTTCTGATGGCTAATGTACTATTTATCTTTCTCTCTCTCTCTCTCTTAAACGTTAAACGATTCCAAAGAACAAACTTTGCAAGGTCAACATGGGAAGCAAGTTGGTAGTGTCATCACTTTTTGATCTAGCTGCAAAGCCTTAATAACTCGTCATAATTTTCATCTACAGAGTTGTTAAAAAAAATTCCCGTACGTTAACCATAAAAAATACATAAACTAAAAATTATAATAATTTTTTTAATAATAATTACTCATTTTAAGTATGTTTGTGTTTAAAATGCACAATAATGTGTAATAATATCAAATATAAATCATTGTTGTGCATCCTGTTCATCCCCTCTCTCTTCTGGGGCGCTAGAAATATCAGTGTGCAATGCAGCCAATTGGAAAATGCACAGAGCAACATAAATGCACCTAGCAACTAAATTTAGCCAATCAGCGTCTTCAAATATGATGCCTGAAGGGCACTTTTTCTAGCACCCCAAGCAGAGTCATTGGTGTGTGTTAGGGGGTGCGCGGACTGATGACGACAACAATGATTGTCGCAGGGACTCTCATGATTACAGTTGTTGATTGATAATAATCACAAGATACATTCAGACAGTGTTGGATCTAATTAAATGTATTTATATGGACACATTTATGGAAAGTTCAAGCCCAGACCACAAAGCTTCTCAAAGGGTTAGCGTGACACGCAACGGCTCCAATCCGTACGTGATGTTCAGCGGCGGCCAAAAAAATGTGTCTCACACTCAGCCTCAATATACAGTTCTGTAGTTACTGAAACTGATTGAATATGGCACACCCCACTTAGAATAATTTTCACCAGCCGCCACTGCTTAAAGGAACATGCCAACAGTGTGGGAAATGCACTCACCGTCTTCTCCAGGGTCAGACGAGAAGATGGATACCAAGTTGCTCTCTGTGCTTTCAGTAGATGGCTATCCGACTGCAAGCTAGCCTAGCTTAGCACAAATGAATGGAAGCGGATACGGACCTCTAGCCTAGCTTAAAACTCAGAGAGAGGTATTTTTGGCCAACTGCTATAGGCTAGCTGATCTGTATCCACTTCCATTAATTGTTGCTAAGCTAGACTAGCTTGCAGCCGGATAACTTTTCTACTGAACACACAGTGAGACAATTGGTCTTTATCTTCTTGTCTGACTCTGGAGAAGACAGGTAAGCATATTTCCCATAATGTGGGCATGTTCCTTTAAACATAGCCTTAGTGTTAGGGAATTGGGACAAGACAATCAGGGTCAACAGCGCACTAGTGCGGAAGAACTCTTTTGCATTTTGGTTAAAAACAAAAGGAATAAATTGAGCATGAGGCGACCGGTCAGTGAGAGCTTGTCTGTGCCACTAGCATCCAGTGATGTACCTGAACACGTTCAATGAACGATCGTTAGTGAACGCGTTCGTATTTTGGGCGAACGTGAACTGAACGGATGTTTTCCCCCCTAAATGAACCTAATTGAGAACGTGTTCATTCTCAGCGCTGTATAACGGTGTTCAAAAGTGCGTTCATTCTCAGCACTATATTATAACGGCGTTCAAAAGTGTGCCAGATTTCATATGCCTTTCAGCCGAAAACCCAGTTAAAACACACCGTAAACAGGCTTTAAAATAATGCTGAAAACCACACAATCTGGCAACCGCTCTGGGCTGAGCTTCGGGGAGTCTGGTAGTAGAGCAGCAGCACTCGCACTTTTAGAAGGCGCTGCACTCGCTCAGAGTCAGACTCTACGACGTCGGTGTATGAGCATTTAAAAGAGTTTTAGTTAAAGTCAGTAAATGTTTTGCACTTTGAATATTGAACTTTGAGGTACAACCTTAGTTTCATACCTCAGCCTGGTTCCTACCTCGTGTTGTGTTAGTACAGAGTTATGTCGGCACATGTTTAAATGTTATATGTTTGCACAATGCCTACTTTCACTTTTGGTACTTTAAGTATATTTAGATTATTATACTTAATAAAGACCATTCAAGCAGCAGGTTTTTCCTCATGTTTTTGAAAATATACTGTAGAGATGAAAGCTGCAGCTGCTACTAGTGTGGACTGAATGGGCGGCAGCAAAGCGTTATGGAAATGCCAGTATTCTGTGGTTCTATTATGGGTTGTGGCAATACATTTGAAAAATAATAGCTTGCAGCAACGTATTGAAAAAAAGAACTATAAACTATAAATTAGTTCATTTTTGAAACCATGAACTTTAGTTCAAAATTTTGAATTTTCAACTATGAACTGAACTAGTTCATTTTAAAATGTGTGAACTGTGAACTGAACTAGTTCATGTAGAAAGTGAACTTTCCCAACACTGCTAGCATCAGGCGACCGGTCAGTGAGAGCTTGTCTGTGCCACTAGCATCAGGCGACTGGTCAGTGAGAGCTTGTCTGTGCCACTAGCATCAGGCGACCGGTCAGTGAGAGCTTGTCTGTGCCACTAGCATCAGGCGACTGGTCAGTGAGAGCTTGTCTGTGCCACTAGCATCAGGCGACTGGTCAGTGAGAGCTTGTCTGTGCCACTAGCATCAGGCGACTGGTCAGTGAGAGCTTGTCTGTGCCACTAGCATCAGGCGACTGGTCAGTGAGAGCTTGTCTGTGCCACTAGCATCAGGCGACCGGTCAGTGAGAGCTTGTCTGTGCCACTAGCATCAGGCGACTGGTCAGTGAGAGCTTGTCTGTGCCACTAGCATCAGGCGACTGGTCAGTGAGAGCTTGTCTGTGCCACTAGCATCAGGCGACTGGTCAGTGAGAGCTTGTCTGTGCCACTAGCATCAGGCGACTGGTCAGTGAGAGCTTGTCTGTGCCACTGTGACAGTATAAATCTTTACTGCTGTCACAGCTGGTATTGAAGCTTGTGTGCCAAGACAATGTGGCCAGTCGTGCTCCCCCTGGAGGGCCAGTCGTGCTCCCCCTGGAGGGCCAGTCGTGCTCCCCCTGGAGGGCCTGTCGTGCTCCCCCTGGAGGGCCTGTCGTGCTCCCCTGGAGGGCCTGTCGTGCTCCCCTGGAGGGCCTGTCGTGCTCCCCCTGGAGGGCCTGTCGTGCTCCCCCTGGAGGGCCTGTCGTGCTCCCCTGGAGGGCCTGTCGTGCTCCCCCTGGAGGGCCTGTCGTGCTCCCCCTGGAGGGCCAGTCGTGCTCCCCCTGGAGGGCCTGTCGTGCTCCCCCTGGAGGGCCAGTCGTGCTCCCCCTGGAGGGCCAGTCGTGCTCCCCCTGGAGGGCCTGTCGTGCTCCCCTGGAGGGCCTGTCAAAACGCCTTAAGCACATTGTCCCTCAACGGGAACTTGGCAACAACTCAAAATGGGCCAGTCCTGTGAAAGCCTGATGCATTTTTCATGAAGGGAGTTCCAGGAATTATTGCTCGGGATGATATTGAGATCAGTCATTAGGAAGAAGAAATGAAAGACAAATAGAACATGTACAGATATTTCATGGGTCCTGATGACGGATCACATAACTCAGTAGTAGTACTGTATATTCCATTTGGCAATGGCTCACAAACTCAACCAGAAGGAAGGACTTATCGTGTCGCTTGTGGCAATTCTCAGAATTCAAAATTAGTGTTTTTTTAATTGTATTTAAAGAGGGAGAAAAAAGCATATACAAACATTTTATTATTAATTATAATGAACATAATAATAATAATAATAATAATAATAATAATAATAATAATAATAATAATAATAATAATAATAATAATAATAATAATAATAATAATAATAATAATAATAATAATAATAATAATAATAATAATAATAATAATAATAATAATAATAATAATAATAATAATAATAATAATAATAATAATAATAATAATAATAATAATAATAATAATAATAATAATAATAATAATAATAATAATAATAATAATAATAATAATAATAATAATAATAATAATAATAATAATAATAATACACTTTATTTGTATAGCACCTTTCATACACAAATTGCTCAAAGTGCTTCACAGCAGTAACAAATCTACAAGAAATGCACAAAAGAAATGCACAAAATTGGCAGATCAAGAGCAATTCAAGACAAGGTCACATTAGGATCTAACATCTTAATAGGCCTCTTTGTTTGGGGGTTGATTGTCACTGATACACATAAAATAGACATGTAAAATCATGAAATTGGCAGATACACATACAATAGACATATCAACCCAGTAAAGGGTAATTAAAAAACGTTTGGGTCCTACTCAGCAAAAAATGCTGCTTTTCAGAGGGTTCCTTTCCTGCAGCTAAAAGAAAAAGAGGAAAGAGGTCGAGGGTGTTAAAAAAGAGGGCATTAGAAGAAGGAGATAGGAAATTATGAGGAGAGGAGAAAGCCTGGGGGGAAAAGGAAATGTGGAGATTGCATTTGTCTGGCTCTTTGTGTGACTGATTGGAGCCTAATAACAGGCTACTACACCATCATGTAAAAAAATTAAAAAGGCCAAAAGTAATGGAACGGCGCTTTGGCTGAGAAGAGACGTTGATAACGGTGAATGGCTTCGAGGCAATCAATGGAGGTTAAAGGTAAAAACAATCCACGTAGAGATGTATAGAGTGTGCACTCCTGAAATATCCTATTCCTCGTGGCCTCGTGCCAAAGAGTTTAAAGTATACAGTAGGAAAGGGACAATCAGCTAAATAAATGGAAGGCGATGTCCTTATTCAATTC
Organism: Notolepis coatsorum; assembly: GCF_963971535.1. NCBI lineage: Eukaryota > Metazoa > Chordata > Actinopteri > Aulopiformes > Paralepididae > Notolepis > Notolepis coatsorum. Next base: position 109,478,003 of record NC_140172.1, on the reverse strand, counting down.
CTCACACCACGCCATTCATGTCATCGACGGAACTGCCATGTGCGTGCACTGATCGACTGCTTAAATATCAGGAATGTCAAGTTCAGTATTGTGAATTAAATATGTTCTCATTTTGATGTAAAAACTAGCCAATATATACTGTATATATATTGTAGCAACCTCGCCAGCAGGGAGTAGAATGTCCACACGGTATTCACAGGAAACAGTCACTTTATATATACAGGCTATTGTTTGGCCATAGCCCACACCATACAGTCACACACACACAGAGTTAGCTACGCTACGCTACCGGTTAGCTATGCTAAGCTACCGGGTATGACGCTATGCTAACAGTTAGCTACGCTACCGGTTAGCTATGCTAAGCTACCGGGTATGACGCTATGCTAACAGTTAGCTACGCTATTAGTTACATGTGCTCCGTTGGTTACAGGTTGCTCCGCTCTCTGTCAGGCACCAAGAGACACCAACGGGAGCGTGGCTATGTTCCCACAGCCCTATGTTCCCACAGCCCTATGTTCCCACAGCCCTATGTTCCCACAGCCCTATGTTCCCACAGCCCTATGTTCCCACAGCCCTATGTTCCCACAGCCCTATGTTCCCACAGCCCTATGGTCCCACAGCCCTATGTTCCCACATTTCCTTTTTTCATAAGTTTGTATTTGATTTTATCCCGCTTTCTCTTAATTTGGTAGCCAATTACAGGGGTTCGTCCGGGAACATAGGGCTGTGGGACCATTGGGCTGTGGGAACATAGGGCTTAATTTTGAGAAGAATCTTAGAAATGTGGGAACATGGGCGGCTGGGTGGCGTAGCGGACATGTGGGAACATGGGCGGCTGGGCGCTCGTCACCAACGCATGAGACACCGGGTTCGAATCCGGCTGTCGGCGTTGCCTCCGACTTGGGCCGGCCGTCATACTAACTCAATTGGCAGAGTTAGCGGGTGGAAGTCGATGGGTAGTAATCTGGACGTTGTGGACAGCGACTCCTACAGGTCGGTTGGGGGACGCCTGCACAGCAGAGACAGGAAATGGCGGGGGTAGTGTGAGCCTCCCACACGTTACACCTCGCCAATGAGAGTCCGCGCTGGCAGGTGAAAAGATGAGGCTGCCTCCTTTTTCTATCCTCCCTACAACCGGCCAGTGGGGGGCATATGCGAGCAATGTTCAAGACAGGGGAGGGGAGAATTGGCACAGCGAAATTGGGATGGGAGAAATAGAAAAAGAGGAGAAAAAGTGGATAAAAAAGAATTTGCGAACATAGGGCTGTGGGACCATTGGGCTGTGGGGACATACTGTAGGGCTGACCCCACACCACCACCATACAGTTGTGTTACTCCGTTCACTGCTACGTTCACCGCTCTGTTCTAAGTCCGACACAGAGAGACGCCATTCCCGCCAAGAGACGTCTTATTTCCCATACACACCAAGAGACCGCACTCTCAGGTGTACCACCCTCTTATACCCTTAGTGCCCCCGCCCCTCACTCATGAACCCACCAACCCCAGGGCACCTTCATCAAACACACAAGGAGCCCCAAGCTTAGTCGGCCATGAATGATTGCTAGCTAAACAGCCCTCTCAGTACCCACACATGAACAGTTGGTCCCAATCAGGGTCGCTACAATATATTAGGGGTGTAACGGTACACAGAAGCCAAGGTTCGGTACGTACCTCGGTTTTGGGGTCACGGTTCGGTACAAGTCCGGTACAACAGGAAAAAAATATGTTTAATAATTATTATATATTTATAATAATAATAATAATAATAATAATAATAATAATAATAATAATAATAATAATAATAATAATAATAATAATAATAATAATAATAATAATAATAATAATAATAATAATAATAATAATAATAATAATAATAATAATAATAATAATAATAATAATAATAATAATAATAATAATAATAATAATAATAATAATAATACAACTTAAAACTGTAAAACTTGGATATTTAATTCTTGTGGATCATTTCATGGTAATTTTCAGAGTCATCTGGTTAATCAGATCTATGAACCTAGTGACATAGTAGGAGAGTGTCGAAGAGGAAGCTACTGTAGCTGTAGTTAGCTCTGTAGTTAGCATGTTGGTAGGTCATTCTTGTCGTCTTTGTAAGGAAAATTGGCGCTTTGTATGGAAAATCTGCATCGTCCCAAAGGTGGGCCGCGAGCAGCCACGGGTGGGCCGCGAGATGATTTAAAAAAAAAATATATATATATATATATATATATATATATATATATATATATATATATATATATATATATATATATATATATATATATATTTTTTTTTTTTTTTTTTTTTTGTCAGGCCACTGAACTTAGAAGCAGGCCAGGACAGTGTTTCTAGTTGTATTCTAAAATTCTATTCTATTGTATTCTAAAATGTGACTATATGGTTTTATATTAACTTAATAAATAAACAAAAACGAAAAATCTACTTATTTCAACGAACATTTCAAACTAAATAACAGATTATGCACATAAAACACTGAAAACAACCGAAGCAACAATAGTATTTTAATGAGGCTATTATTATTATCATTATTATTTTGCAACAAGTTAGCCCTCTCATAAATAGCACATATAAATGAATAACTAACTTGAACTAACTTAATAGGATTGAAGTGATATTTGGCTTAAAAAATCGGTCGCCTGGCAAAAAAAAAGAAAAAAAAAAAGCCTGACGATGTGCATTGGGCCACGGCTCTCTGACGCCTTATTTTCTGGGCCCTGGCCTGAAAAGTTTGGGAACCCCTGTGTTATACAACAGGTAGTTCCGACCACGCATTGTGATTGGTCGAGAGTGTTCTAAACAGTGAGTATATTCATGATACACTCACGGTTAAATCACCATGAATATACCACTGCGCTGGCTTTAGAATGTTGTAGAAAGTTTCAACTGCCATTCATCAAACCGACGGATTTAACGTGCCCGTTAACCATAAATGAGTGGAGAGATAAAGAGGACGGGCCTACATCTACCGGTATTCAGAGAAACAGCATTATTAGACATGCCAATCCAACGAAAGACAAGCTGGACGCGATGGAGAAAAGCTGCAATGAAATCAACACCACCAAGTCAACGGCCTGGGCATTGAACTGTTTCAATAGCTGGGCAATGTAAGTTTATTCCTACTCGATATAAATGTTAGTCAGTAATTATTTTTAGCTCAGGAGGCCTGTGCATGGCCCAACTCCCGGAACTGTCCAAGGTGCTGATCCCCCAAGGTGCTGATGACTTTCTCCGACTTTCGTTTGCATTAGACTAATATGTCATTAGTTTGTGTTGCCAAGCTTGTTGGTAGCCTACTCCATTCCATAGCAACAAGACATCTTTAGGGGGAAAAAATCTACGCCAAGTTCACTGAAATCTATATAAAAGACCCTAGTATTGTCTGTATTCATCCTATATTTTTCCCGATGGTGCAACCTGCTGTAGAAAAGCAATAAGGGCTGTCAGTTTATCGTATTAATTAGATTAATTAATTACACAGCAAATTATCGCATTATGAAAATTAACTCAAAATTAATAATAAAAAAAAATGTATCTCATTCATTCCATAAGAACGTAGAATAAACATTTACAGATTTTTTTTTTTAAACGGTCCATTTGCATGTTCTTGGTATCTGATTCTAGGGACATCTATGGATCTCAGGGAATGTATTCCCAGTGTCAGAAATACTGTGTCTGTTACTAGGCTTGAGTAAATTGTAATGAACCAAATGAGAATATCAATTCAATTATTTGTATTTATTTATTTATTTATTTTGACTGTGAATAACACTATGCTAAAATTGACCAGACCTGAAAAATCCAAAGCAAATGAAGAAAGGGGAGATGATTAAACGGAAGGTTTTGTAGATACAGTACTGAATTCTGCCATCCAGACACATGCAATTTGAAATATGATTATAGAATATAAAATATCAGGCCTAAAATGGTTATGCGATTAAAATGGGATTAATTAGATTAATTAATTACAAATCCTGTAATTAATTAGATACATTTTTTGAATCGCCTGACAGCACTAAATAATACACTTAAAGCCTGTGGTATGTCATGAATATTGCCACGGCTGTGATGCCTATACGGCACTCGAGCTTCGCTCTCATGCCTGCAGGCGCATCACAGCCATGGCAATATTCATGACAGTCCACAGGCTTCTCGTGTATTATTGTTTAATTGTGATATTTGCCCAATGCAATAGTTGAAAGGAGATCTGAAAATATTTGGGGGACCCAACTGTTCCCTAGCAACAGAGTTCCAGCGAAGTGAGGAGGATCATTTTGAATCACATACTTTGATGAATCAATTAGCTGTGGTTTCTGAAGCCAGGGACACTGCTTACCTTAAGTACTGCCCAGTTTCAAAAAAATAAATGTTACTCTCGGCTGTGCGGTAGCCAGGCAGGGAAATAAATTATTCAATGCGTTGCTACATCCACCAAGATTGGCATGCTTAATATGGGAGGAAAGAGATTCAGATTTAGGATCTAGTTTCTTTGCAAGAAAAAAATGTAACAAACAGGTTCCACAGATATTCAAAGAAATTGTATAAATTGTTATAAAAACATACGTGATATGTCCCCTTTAAGGACCAATGATGTAAACTCTTACCTACTGTACATAGTGATTATTGCCTTGTGAAGAAAAATAATAATAGACAGAAAACGTAGAAATGTGACATTAAAGGTTTCCCTTTAAGAGAGCAATTAAAAGAGTAATACCTCCAGTCGGGAGGCTTTTCTGTTTTGTTTTGGCAGGCGACTCAACCCTGGTTCCTCATTCTCCTGCAAGATATTCTGACATTCATATGCAGGAAAGGTAAGCTCAGCGCCAGAGAGCGGTAGGCGTTAGCAGTAATTCATCGTTTCCTTTTGTCTAATGGTGGAAAAGGTTTTTTGACAACGCCAATGGTAAAGTGAATGGAACGGACTCTGAATATCTTTTTCTATTATTTATAATTTTACTATCATCGTTTCTGTTGAATTGAGATGGCAATGGAAGAGAGACATGGGGTGGTATTTACACAAGGAAGGCAGGGCCAAACAGGAGACCGGTTTAAATATAGACTGGCAGAAACGCTAGCTAGTAAAAGCTGTCCCCCGCTAGTACCTGGATGAGCTATGTGCAAGGACGCGGGAACTATAGGTGCGACGGGTGCTCCAGCACCCCCTGCTGGCGGGGAGTAACTGCAAGCTGTGTCAGAAGATTTACAAAAAAAATAAAAATCCAAAACCTTAATTATTTTTAGTTAGCATTTTAGTGTAAGCAGTCTAAAACATGCTTCTTTTTTTTAATGGTTAAAATCCACTATTTAATGATATTTTTTATTATCTGATCTGAGTCTGTCTGACTGTCTGTGACACTGCAGCGCGCCGCACAGTCTCACACACACACACATCGGATCGGCGACGCGCCGACGTCTACTACGTCGACTACGTGACATGGTTTCGGCGCGAAGCAAGGATGAGGACTTGAGTTTGAATAATAAACAGTAGTGTGTTTTGTGGTGGATTTTTGACGTCTCCAGGGATGGTTAAATGAAATACAGAGACAAGAGATTGGCCTTAAATCAGAGTGCAAACCACCAGGTTCTCCACGGACATCCAGCAGCCTAAAACAGTGTCACACTGCGAATTAGGCATTCTGAAATAATAAAACAGGAGCAGAAAGAGACTCACGTTAAATGAATACAATACAGGTTTATTGGAAAAGAAAATATATATACAGTACGCCCATATGGACGGACTTTCAGTCTGTCAGAGTGCATATTCACAGGTCTGTCAGAGTGAAAGTGAAGACAAAGCAATATTGTAATGGCTTAACACAGTGAGATAGAGACGCCTCTGTCTCTGATTGGGTTGGCTTTATATGGTCATTTGGGGAGTCGGATGGGATGGGCCCTTGCGGAGGGCTCGCTGCGGCCTTGGATGCAAGCGTTATCTGGCCTGCTCTGAATACAAAGAATGGATATAGTGTTTTAACAGTTTTTGAGAGAAGGATAACATGACTTCACGATCAACCCTGTTGTGGGGCCCTAGAGGAGTAAGAATGTGAAATTACCCTTCACATTTAAACAGAAATCCTGACCTCACAAATAGAGGAGGGGGGGGAGGAGGAGGAGGAGGGAAGGAGGAGGAGGAGGAGGAGGAGGAGGAGGAGGGAAGGTGGAGGAGGAGGGGATGTGAAATTACCCTTCACATTTCCCACTTCAGACACCAAGAATGTGGTGGATTTTTGACGTCTCCAGGGATGGTTAAATGAAATACAGAGACAAGAGATTGGCCTTAAATCAGAGTGCAAACCACCAGGTTCTCCACGGACATCCAGCAGCCTAAAACAGTGTCACACTGCGAATTAGGCATTCTGAAATAATCAAACAGGAGCAGAAAGAGACAGCCGCGAATACTCACGTTAAATGAATACAATACAGGTTTATTGGAAAATAAAATAATACAGTACGCCCATACGGACGGACTTTCAGTCTGTCAGAGTGCATATTCACAGGTCTGTCAGAGTGAAAGTGAAGACAAAGCAATATTGTAATGGCTTAACACAGTGAGATAGAGACGCCTCTGTCTCTGATTGGGTTGGCTTTATATGGTCATTTGGGGAGTCGGATGGGATGGGCCCTTGCGGAGGGCTCGCTGCGGCCTTGGATGCAAGCGTTATCTGGCCTGCTCTGAATAATAGAATGGATATAGTGTTTTAACAGTTTTTGAGAGAAGGATAACATGACTTCACGATCAACCCTGTGGGAGGAGGGAAGGAGGAGGAGGAGGTGAAGGAGGAGGTGGAGGAGGAGGAGGTGGGAGATGAGGAGGGAAGGAGGAGGAGGATAAGGTGGAGGAGGAGGGAAGGAGGAGGAGGAGGAGGTGGAGGAGGGAAGGTGGAGGAGGAGGGGATGTGAAATTACCCTTCACAGTTTACTTCCTTGTGTCTCGAAATGTCTCAAAAACGAATATCCGATTTCTTTAATAATAATCAGCCCAAAGCCAAAGTCAAAAAAAGAAATACACTCGACTCAGAGTCTGAGTCCCTGCCGATGGACACAGATGCCACTGCCAGCATGTGTATAATGTCCAACCTGCACATGCAAACAAGAGGACTCTTCAAAGACGTGGAAAATCTCCTCCATCTGTGTCTTTCCATGCCCATCTCCGTGGCCTCTTCAGAGAGATCCTTCTCGGCGCTCCGTCGCCTGAAAACCTGGCTGCGTAACACAGTTACCCAGAAGAGACTCACTCACCTGGCCTTGCTGCATATGCATCAGGAGGTTTTGGACTCACTGGACATTCATGTTGTCATGAAGGAGTTTATTTCCACCACTCCTGATTCCTGAACGCAAGACCACCTTCGGTGTTCTACCGTCTTTGGAATAGATGTGTGTTTATTCGGCCTGGGCTGGCTGGCTGCGCAGTGCGAGTCACACACACACACACACACACACACACACACACACACACACACACACACACACACACACACACACACACACACACACACACACAGTTCAGTTACTCTTAGTTTGTATACTATTATTACATGTTCGAAATAAATATTTCAAATAAAGAAATTAATATTTTCGGATGGTTGCGTGTCTGTTTGTTTTCACTTCATTCTGTCACAAAAATGTGTAAATTGTCACTAGCGCGCTGACTGTTAGCCTATATTCATTCATATAATATACATCATTAATCTGTTTAATCTATACTCTGCATTGGTTATACGATCCTGTGCGGTGTGCGAAACGAAATTCCAAACGCATAGTTGTTGACGCTTGCGGGCGGCTTGCGTCTAAATCGACAATAAATCGTCTTCTGATTAGAGAAAAACTGCTACATTTCGTGTGTGAACTGTCCACATGTTGGTGTTCAAGTTTGTCTGTTGTATTGTAAAATATTGATCTTTCAAATGAATGGAAAATCACGAATGATGCGCTTCACGCATGCATTTAATATGACGTTATTATTATTATTTATCCGACTCCAACCGCACCCCCAAGTATAAATTACTTCTTGCGTGCCTGGCTATGTGTATCCCTGGGAGGAGAGGGGGGGGGATTGTGATATGGCGTCGCACAGCAGCATCCTCACCATGTTGACCTTCACCACTTCACCTGCAGGGGGAGACAGACAGAGAGGGAGAGAGAATGGGAGAGATACAGAGCAAAAGAGAATGGGGAGAAGAGGAGAGAATGCGGAAGAAGAGAGAAAGGGAGAGGGGTGAATGAAAAATAAAATAAAAGGCAAAGCAAGACAAATGGAAAGACAGGTGAGGCAGAGAAGACAGGAAAAAGAGACAAAAAAGGAGAGAGAGAGGAATGGGAGCGAGCACACACACACCTACGACAAAAGGTCAGAGGTTGTCATTAACGGCAGTGCATTGTGCAATAGTGGCCAGTAACACGGCAGCGATTAAATCAATGACCGTAGACATCCCTGTCTCTGCGCAAAACTCATGAACTGTTGACGTTCCATAAATAAACATAGGTAGTCATCTTAAACACAGTTTGCTGAAGGAGAGAAAATTATAGAATAAGGCTTCCCCCCAGACACCACTAGCCAGGGGGGAAATTAGTTACTTGTCCACAACATAATTCAATTGTATCCCATCGTTTTATTTGGGTGAGGCCCAGAGAGAGAAGAAGGGTCAAGTTCAAGTTTCTTTAATAGTTGTCATACAGAAGTACAGAATACTTTTATACAAAATGCTTCTTACTGTTGCGCTCCAGAGACTGTGCAAGACAAGATAAGTATGAAATAAAATAACATAGTAAAATTAGAAGTAAAAAAAAATGAGGTCACAGTGTTCAGTTTAGACATATGTACAATGTTCGATGCAGAATAGACGTAGTTACCATACAATATACAATACTGTGCAGTGTACTAATATACAATACTATATAGTGCAAGGCAGAAATGGAGAAATGGGACGAGGTGCAATTTAGGTACAATTCACAGTAGGTGTACGAGTTGTATAGTGCAAATCCTTTATCAATTAATATAAAGTGTAAGTGTGTTTGTGTGATCTAAAGTGTGGAGAGTGGGTGCTGCAGTGTGTTGTTTGTTTGAGTGAGTGTGTGCGTGTGGGTGTGTGTGCTGTGTGCATTTGATGGTTGTTGCATAGTGATTATTGTTCGTTTAGCAGCCTGATGGCCTGGGGATAGAAGCTTCTTCTGAGTCTTTTCTTTCCTTCTGTCAACACAAGGGATGAATCAAGTGACAATTATGTATTACATGATTATAAATGCTATACAAGAGCCTAGTCCAGTGTAAATTACCTTACATACTATCCAGACTAACATTTGTTCAGTCTAACATTCCACAAGTACAAAATATACTCACATACCACCAGTGATGGGTGTAACGGCGTTATAAAGAACGGCGTTACCAACAGCGTTAGTTTTTTCAGTAACGAGTAATCGGATTACTCTTCCAATCTTAATAGCGCCGTTACCGTTACTGCCAAAAAATGCGGCGCGTTACTGTCTATGATTGAATTTTTTTTTTTTTATCAGAAAGATCTCTGCGCCGAGAGGCATACTGTCCTTCTCAGCCAACCTCAGCGCGATTGGGGTAAGCCAATCAAAGGTAGAGGTGGGCGGGTGCCTCCAGAGTCTGACACAGACACAACACAAGCGACTCAGTCAGCGTGAGACCGCGGTCTGTGTACGTTTTGATAGTTTGTTTGGCGGCCAAATAATCCAAAACTAATCCAACGAACAACACAAGCGAGCAGTCAATGACGGACCGCGGGTCCATGCGCGTTTTTTGTTCACTCTTGTGTTAGTTGTGTGTTGCACTGCAGTAGTGGAGGCTCTACTCTGCTGACATAGTGTTGCACTTCCTGGTTTAATAGCACAGTCTTCAGGTGCTCAGAGTCAGAGATATATATATCTGTATGTCATGCATGTCTTAAATGTCATGATTAGATTTGTTTAGATGATCAGATTAGATTCTTATATCTGTATGTTGTGTATGTCATAAATGTCATGAATTGAAAATGGGGGACCCTGATGTAAACAAGACGAAAGTCTTTCTCTGGTCTGCATCCCCTTAACAATTGTGTGTATTGAGCTGTACTGTACCCATTCTGCAATCTGTTCATTAAAATGTTCAATCAATCAGTATATATTTGTTATTTATTTTTGGTATAGTGCTTAACAAGCATAATTTAATGTTGCCCAGTTGTGGCCTGTTGAGGGGCAATACATGATATCAAAAGTTCCAAAACATCTATTGTATTTGTATGATCCACTATATAAACATAGTAATTATAATAATATCTACATACATGGCATTTGATTGGAGGCTAGTCTCACTTTGTCCCACAGCAACATTAAAATAGTTTAGATTTGTGTATGTTGTTTATGTAAAAAAAAAATACTTGAAAGTAACGCAATAGTTACTTTCTGAAGTAACTAGTTACTTTTATAATTTGTAACTGAGTAAGTGATTTAGTTACTTTTTGGAAGAAGTAACTAGTAACTGTAACTAGTTACTTTTTAAAAGTAACTTGCCCAACACTGCATACCACATGGTTGTCAAATAAAGATGGGTTGGAGGAGGTCAAGAATCTGGTTCTTGCCTGTATGGTATATTGACTTGAGCAGACTGTTAGATCAACCCTGAAACTGAAAATATCTGTTATAATAGTTCATTCAAAATAATGCTTTAATATTGAACTGTAGCATTACATGGAGGCTAAAACAAAGAAGATGCAAATGGTCAGTGTTGTGTGACATTCTGGGGAGCTTTCAGGCAACCCCCCTCAGGGTAAGTCTGTTTACTCAACTGTATTTAGGACACAGCCATTCCAAACCCCCCACGAACAAGAAACACCTTCTAGGGGGTGACGGTTGAACCACAGAACAAGAGGCTAAATGAAGCTGATATGCCTCTGTGAAACAAGACACACAGGTCAAATAATGCCTTAAGTCTGTAGGAAACTAAACCATATCAATTTAAAAGTTAACTTACAAAGAAGAGTTGAATACCATTGAGGAATGTCAAACTGGTTAAGTAATAAAGCTATTTCACTCTGGTTGTAAAGCTTGCTAGAATCTAAGACCAAGGAACTATTAATTCAGTATACTTTATATAGGAAATCTGGTATTAAAATATGGACAACTCCTCATTGGATAAGTGCTGAATATATATGTAACTTATTACATTAACCATACAAATATAGAAAAGGTTTTAGAGTTAAGCCTCTGTGCTCATCAAGAGGCCACACCGACGGGGGCCATGGGCCCCCCTCTGATGCTGGAGGAACACCGACGAGGAAACCAGGGGGAGGGGGGACCGCCCCCAGAAGACCACCAATTGGACCAAAACGTATTATTAGACTGCTAGGATTGGTGGGAAATCAGAGTATTTAAGACAGAAACAGTGTTAATTCAGGAGGCCAGCCGCCCACCCATCCCCAGGGGGTCATGCTGAGCCTCCATCGCCCACCAGAGAATATGCTGTTGCCATACATGTGAGTAAATCATGGAACCCACTGTTGGGTGTTGTTTAGTGTAAAATGTAAAAGATCCCTATCTTAGACCAGGTTTAACCATGTGTATTGCTTAGTACATTCTCTATTCCATTGATAAACATGACTTCTTTTATGTGCAAACCTGTCTTTGATGTGAAGAGCCACCGTGAACGGGCTATATGATTATGTAAAACTCATCAATCCTTTTATACAATCATGTCTTATGAAAAATGATGAATAATCCCTGTATGTACCTGATGCTTATCCACCTTTGGCCTCTCGGCAAATAAATACATGAGTTTGAATTCGAACTCTGTAGTCTGGACTGCACGTTTATTCCTTGCTGGCTATATTGGAAGTCAGATGAGGAGACCATTCTATCACTCTGTCCTTCTTCCCTCTAGTTAGCAACCTGTATGCACTGCAAATGACCTTAGATATTGGTAATATACCACACCTGCTCCTAATACTTTCAGATGGGGTTTAAATACCCATTATGATGTCATACACTGTCACACTTGCCTGGCCAATCAGAGTGACATTCAAAAATCACCTCTACCAATGAGGTGATCAAACAGAACAAGAGTTGCACTTTGGGTCCTCCTTCCAGATCTTCCTTACAGACCAAGAGCTCCACTTCCTAATATGGGCGTGTAGTTGTTTTCACCTCCGGGGTCTGCTGTCTGCTGTGGCCTCTGGTTTCATGCTCACAGTGGTCAGAGCCATTCCTTTCTCTAGCATTTGACATAATAAAACAGTTCTATTTCATATGGTTCTAATGTAATATTAAACCAGTGTATTTAATTAGCTACAGTTGGACACTAAACAACCCATTCTGGAGTCAACCTCCCTGCTATCAGATGGTTGACACTTTATTGATATGAATACCTATATATGTATAGTAATGAATATGAATTACATGCTCTATATCTTATAAACAGTTGAAATAGTGAATACCCAGAATCTAAACACTTATGTATATATGTATATATATACTCAGAGAAATAGAAAGAGAGATACTATTTCTTAGAATAGCTTGGTTAACATTTTAAATCATTTCCCACAGACTATACACGTAGATACAGACATGTAATATATAATTGAAGAGAAAATCACATATCACATATCTGAATGTAATCTAAAATTACATTCAAATATACCCTTTTAACACGTTAAGTGCCGAAAACGTGTTTAGGCGTCTTCCCTAGCCATGCTCAAGTTGCAGAGGACGCCCTAACTCGTCTTTAATATCAATATTTCACAAATCTGTGATCGAAATCATATTTTTCCTCCGCAGCCCTGAGACACAGTGCTGGTCTCCTCTCAACCCTCTAGCGGTTCAAGAGCGCCATCTGGTGGCCGATCGGCAGATCGCCCAACAGGAAGTCACCCTTTGAACCAGTAGTACTCATCCAAATGTGGTCCGGCCACTCTCTATAGCTCCTGCGACTCCATCTTGGAACACTGGATAATAGATCGCTCGCCCTAACTCAATAAACAACGTTATTTGGACGTATATACTATTATACAACCTGGAAATGGATCGGATATTTCTACATCCCATAATAGGAATATTTCAGTTCCACGCTCATCGTCCAGCGGCGCGAGGAAGCCACGGTAAGATTCAGCGTTATTCTCTAACGTCTTCTTTACTAACTGCTATGATGAACATATGACCCACATTAGATGAATGGTATAACGTTGCCCACGGAATTATAAACGCCCCCTCGCCCATCCGGTCAACATCAGATGACGTGTAGTAACTTCTAGAAGTACCTCCAGTTGACATTTTTTATCTGGCACAGATCGCTATCAAACTGTATTTCATCATCAATATAATGCATTTGGAGCTATAAATCACGTTCTGGAGAAAGCTGCAGAAAAAGATAAAAACATACTTATACTTTAGACCATATTTTAGTATGAATATGTGAATGAAAAAGTTTAACGTTCATACACCCTGAACAATACATATAGGACATTGAATGGGCCCTAATAATGGCAATCTAGCAATAGAATTTAAAAAGTTATAGCCCTGCAAAGAAGTGGAACTTCTCCATAGACAAATAGAGCTGGCAAGGGATGGTATATCATGAATTTAACCTTCGGCAGTTAAAGTGTTAACTTAAAAAGTTATTTTATTGTTATTTATGTATAGAGCGGCAAGTCTATCCCTGCCTTTCCCAGCTGTGGCTCATTTTCTGACACAAATTAGAGTGGTTCTCCCTGCTGAAGTTATTTACGATGCTAGTGTAAGACGATCTAGGCCTTATCTGACTTTCTCAGCTTTCACCAGTCCTGAGAGCATTTTCACAGCTGAAACTGCCCCCAGTATCTACCACACCTTTTGGGCATTCTGGTCACCCAAAGTTACACATTACATCATTTTCAAGTCAATTTGATACCACACTGTCCAAACCAGGCGGTGTAAAATGGCTACATGGAGGGGAAAACCAATAGAAATTAAGTCAGTAATGAAAGGCGGGAGGCTAGATTAACCAGATGAGGTCATTAAGAGCGGCTGTGAACATCAACGCCAGTCGACAGACAGTGAAATTAGTCTGCAATTTGCACAAACCAACCGTGTGTTGAAGAAGTGGACAGGTACTGTAGTGACAGACCGACGGGAAGAAGGGCAAACAGGTATTTTATGAAGCGGTCTGAATTTAATTGAATTTAATTGAATTTAATTAAATTATCTGATTATGTGACCGAGCGTGGCTCAAATTAGCATGAAAATGCAAGCTACATTTAATCGGTTTGAGAAAAGGCAATTGCAGCCGGGCAATCATTCAAGCTAACTCCAGCTGTTGGCGCAATCAAGGCTTATAGTGCTGTGAAGGCACACAGCACTATAAAGCAGAAGAGCACAGTTGACTGGATGTACTCTTGACAGAACTCCTCTTCCACCAACATAGCACAGGGTTCCATTCTGATTCGCACACCTCATTTTTAACCATTTACGGAGCAATTAGACCAAAAAATACCCAACAGAACCCAACAAGTTGGAACCCAAAATTGTTTATGTTTTCCTTGAACGCATTGTTGTGCAAAGCCCTCCGTTGATGCGTTTCTTGATTACAATGGTTCCGCTTGATTACAATGGTGGAAACATGTGCTGGTTGGCCTAGGTCACACCAAGATTCCAAGAATCCTGTGTTACATCTACAGTATCTCTCCCTCCTAGGCTGTGTGTGTGTGTCTCTCTCTCTCTCCATAAAGATCCAGTCCATTCGCCAGTTTGTAATTTCTGTCTCAGTGGGCAAGCTACCAGCTTTTTCTGTATTTCAGCCCTGTCTAAATTACAGAAATTCTGCATTTGCCCTTTTGTATTTTTGCATTTGTGTTTTTGATCGTATTCTCCTGTGTGCAGTTCTGCCTGACCCCAAACCATAGGAGTAACACTTTATGAATTCTTAAATTGGGGCGTAGTTCCCCTTTAATTGTCTTGAGCGCAGTCAAATCAGCTTTTATATGTGGGGATGACAGTGGTCAGGAGGTAGAGCGGTCGTCTGGTAATCAGAAAGTCCCTGGCTCAATTTTGTCTCCTCCCGGCAGCGTGTCGAAGTGCCCTTGAGCAAGACGCTTAACCCCTAACTGCTCCCGATGAGCAGGTTGGCACCTTGCATGGTTGCCTCCGCCATCGGTGTGTGAATGTCTGAGTGAATGGGTGAATGCGAGGTAAAGTTGTAAAGCGCTTTGGATAAAAGCACTAACGGAACGTAAACCAAAGGTGTCCATATTTTTACACATTTTCATAACAATAGCGCCGTTTTCATTGAGGTTTCTTACAAATGAACGATGCTCTATGTTGTCCTTTATATGCCGATTATCATTAGAATCTTAAATTGTACCATATGTCCCTCTTTAGACAACATATGTAACGCTACCAGCGCACTTCTGTTAAGATAATTAGTTTACCATTCGCGGTCGCTATACCGAGGTCGCAGTAATAGTTTGCCGCTGTTCAGATCATGTCGAAGAATATAGACACATCCCAGTGACCTGCGACCTGTGCTAACGCTCTTGGGAAATGCAGTGTTGTAGTTTTCAACATTTTCACATTTTAATTTTAAACCAATGCTGCCATCTACTGACAACAGAAAGTGTTGTCTAATCGTCACCTTGAGAGCCACTTCCGTATACAGCGTCGCCCCAAACCCATTCTAGAGATTCCCACTTTTTACTGGGAGTGGGGCGTGGCCGTATTTGGTCCCAGACAATAAGAGTGGCTGCAATTGGTCACTGTGACGTTATATGAATGCAGTCCATTTACCATTTACCATGTATCTCTTCAGGCTAAACCATTTATGTGTGACTTTGTGGGCATTTCTCTCAATGATAAACAATCTAAAACTAAAATCAGCTCCGAACCTCACATAAATAGGACTTCGAATTAGCACTCTAACCCACTGCAGGGGTGAAATACCAAGACATGAGAGTAACGTTGGGCTTAGCGTGTTGACTGCCCCTCAACAGAAATATTGTTTCAGGTTGGAAACTCTGCTGAGAGCACATTTTCAACAGATGTGTGTGGGCTTGTATTTGTGTTTCCCTTTGATGTTGCTATTCAGTGTTTTGAGTACAAACAAGGAACTTAATTGAAAAAAAGAATCCATCTGAATTGGACATGCAGTGAGAGTGTGAGGGAGAGAAGGACAGACGAAGGGAGGGAGGAAGGGAGGGAGGGAGGGAAGGAGGTGGGGAGGGAGTGAGATGTGGAGGAATGGAAGGGGGACAGAAGTGAGTGAGTGAGTGAGGCAAGCGATACCGGAGTCTTAAGGCGAGCACAGAAAGACTCAGAAGAAGCTTCTATCCCCAGGCCATCAGGCTGCTAAACGAACAATAATCACTATGCAACAACCATCAAATGCACACAGCACACACACCCACACGCACACACTCACTCAAACAAACAACACACTGCAGCACCCACTCTCCACACTTTAGATCACACAAACACACTTACACTTTATATTTATTGATAAAGGATTTGCACTACAACTCGTACACCTACTGTGAATTGTACCTAAATTGCACCTCGTCCCATTTCTCCATTTCTGCCTTGCACTATATAGTATTGTATATTAGTACACTGCACAGTATTGTATATTGTATGGTAACTACGTCTATTCTGCATCGAACATTGTACATATGTCTAAACTGAACACTGTGACCTCATTTTTTTTACTTCTAATTTTACTATGTTATTTTATTTCATACTTATCTTGTCTTGCACAGTCTCTGGAGCGCAACAGTAAGAAGCATTTTGTATAAAAGTATTCTGTACTTCTGTATGACAACTATTAAAGAAACTTGAGAGAGTGAGTACATGCACTAGCATACGTGTCTTATTGACTAACTCAACGGATCAATGATGATTCATGATGCCAATGCATGAATAGAAGGTGGTATAAAATAAATGGCTGGATGTTTTGTGTGAAAACTTGGAAGTATGCTTGTAAATAGTATTTCACCATCTCCTGACCAACAATAACTATCAATATGTACCTGAAATACCTGAAGAAAACCCTGGAAATTCAATGACATATTTGTGGCCCAGATATGCGCCCAGACACTGTCACGGCTACATCACAGCTGGACTGGGTCTCAACTGGCCCCGCCACACCCACGGAGTGGAGTCCTGCGCTGTGATTGATTGATTGATTGAAATTTTTATGAACAGATTGCAGAATGGGTACAATACAGTATGGCTCAATACACACAATTGTTAAGGGGATCAGACCAGAGAAAGACTTTCGTCTTGTTTACATCAGGGTCCCCCATTTTCAATTCATAATGAATTGTAAGTAAGGGTGCAATTAGCACCTTGCAATCCATTCTTTGTGGATCCCGCCCTCAGTCTCAGTGCTGATCAAATCGAAACCCACCGACATTATCTGTTAGTTCATGTTAAAGTTAGAGGTTATGTATGATTGCAAGTAACTGAGTAACTGTCTAACTGTGCCTAACTGATTCCACAAGAGGGCGCTATAGGCGGAGCTGTTAATGCTGCTGCCAGGTATAGAGGTATAAAAGGGGATGTCGACTCCCCCTCTGTCTCATCGCCGTCGCTCTCATAAGAGAAGGATGTCTCATGTACTGCTGTGTACCAATGTGAAATAAACCACGCCGTTTAATGGCTAAAGATAGAAACCATGCCTCATGAACATATTATTGTCGCCCCATAGCTGACTCTGTCAACAGGTTATGGGCCCAGATCACGCAGGGGCGAAATAATAAAGGGTAGCAAGTTTAGCTGAAGTATAGGCTAGGTTAGCACCGGGAGCACCGCGTGGGTAGATGCTAGGCCAACAAGAGCTAAAGCTACGCCTACCATCAACAAGAGGATGGCGACAAAAGGAAAGAGCAAATGGCCCTCGTTCAACGGAAGAGCCGAGGACTATGAGCTCTGGGAAGAGCGCATGTTATGCTGCATGCACGGTGTGGGACTGAAGACGATGATCTTGACGGCCCCCACGGGACCACTAACGGCGGAAGCGCAAGCCCTGGACGACAAGCATAATGCAGATGCATACTGTGAGTTAGCACCACTGCTAGACGACACAAGCTTGGGGCTGATATTCCGCGACACTAAGGACAAAGGCAGAGAAAGCCTGGAAGTGTTGAGAGGACATTATATCAGACAAGGAAGACCCCGAATCGTATCCCTCTACATCACACTAACAGCACTAACCCAGCCAAACGGGTTAGTATAGCGATCAGCCCAAGCCAAGGCAATGCTGACTCCGGGAGTCGAGACCGCAGCCTCTTGCATTGGTGACGAGCACAATCTCCGCTACGCCACCTGACCGCCGGTTCATTTCCGTTTTATACCATTTTGAAAAACTCTCGTTTTTTTTAAGTTTCAGGAAAATATAAAGATTCTGTGATAAACGCCCTTTACTGGAATATTCTGGAATACACAAAAAACGTTGTAATTTTTCGGCCTATTTATGAACCATTTTCAAATAAACGCTAGATTATCGATAGTATATGTGTATGCACGCTATATAAGCGGGCTGAAAAATCGAATCTCTTATTTCCTGATCGCACACACACACACACACATATGGCACACGCTGATATCTCTGTGAAAAAAGTTCTGATTATTCTAAGACTGGTAAAATAGATTCCTTACCTCAGATCAGATGTTCTCCAAAAAGATTATTCCAATTCCTGATCGCCATTCCAAATATCGATTGCGTTTATTGATCCAACGCTGGATACTGGAAATATGTATTCCACACTGTTTTGGGGCTCGGAAATTAATCTGATCCTCTCGGGTGGCTTGCCCGAGAAGTAAAATGGGGAAGCTGTTTTGTTTCAATCCATTCCAAAGGGGTGCAGTACCACAGGGAGACGATAGGGGGCGGTATTTTACCAATGGAGCTCAGAGAGAGTTTGCAGCACTAACGTGAGACTAGATTGATGAAATATGAATTCAAATCGCTAATAAAAAAAGCGAGATTTATCGTCGCTGGCACTCAACGGTCGGCATGAACTAACGATAAATCTCGTCGCTGGCACTCAATGTGTTAAGGCTGGCACGCAACGAGGTTCTGGGGCACCCGACCTCCGGCACTGAAAGTGTTAATGTGTGTCATACTGGATCTGATATTATTCATGTCAACAATATGTCTATGAACCATGACCCAGGAGTAGTTACTATACACCCAACTAACAACAGTGTAGTGTGTTCAATGCCACTAGCATCAGTCAACTCCTTTGTCTGTTCTCACACACATCACTTCTAGAAATCATGCTCAATTTGTTCTGTTGATGCCTCAAATCTGATCACGACCCCCTACTTCTTATCTCTGTTTATGTCCATGCCCCTAGCTCTCCACACAACCCATCCACCTTCAAAAATAGAAACGGTTTGGGGATAATTTATTGGAATGTCTCATGCAGAAATTTAAATGTCTTCATTTTGCAATCTGATCCTAATGTCTTCCTTTACGTGAAAACGGGAAAACCTGTGTCAATTTCGGATTCTGTCGCAAATTCAAAATGCTTTGAATTTATTGCCCTGAGGATCCAGCTGAGACCCCCCCATCCGCTTATTTAGAATCTAAATATCTATAGATAGTTGGTTGTTGATGATTTCAATTTGAATTGGCTAAATAACACCTCTGATCATCTTAAGGAAGTTAGTAGTAACCAACATTTAATCCAGCTAATAACTGAATCCACTAGACCTCATTTAAAAGACTGCTGAAAATACTCATTAATTGATCTTATTAGAGTTGATATAGGGAGGTGTAGTCTGACGTCACTTTAGGTTCCCGCGCGGTCCACCCATATAGGGATTTATCATTGGGAAAATTTATTATCGGATATTGTAATAATTCTGCCTCATGAACATTGGCAAGCTTTCCATTTTTGCACAAAATGAGTTCCCTTCTATCACTAGCATTATTGTTTGAGCATTTCTGCTTGAAATAAAGTTAGTTATAAGGTTTTAAATTTGTCGTAAAAAAAAATAACTACACTTACCAGTGCTGTCGCCTAAGGGCCCGGGTCCACCTATCTCGTTTTTATGGCCGCAAGCGTCTTTTTTCAATTGATCCCAATGGGGAGGGAGCGTATGCGGCCGCATGCTGCCGCCTATAGGAAATGCGCTGCAGTCGGCTTCTTTTTTCAGCGCCTTTCAGCTTTTTTCTGCGGGCGC
Organism: Notolepis coatsorum; assembly: GCF_963971535.1. Classification (NCBI taxonomy): domain Eukaryota; kingdom Metazoa; phylum Chordata; class Actinopteri; order Aulopiformes; family Paralepididae; genus Notolepis; species Notolepis coatsorum. The sequence continues at coordinate 109,457,825 of NC_140172.1, read as the reverse complement.
ACCCAGTGTTTAAAGTTGAAACTTTCTGAACTGAAATGCCGAGCGCATTTCAGACAACCAATCACAGCCAATCATATCTACCACTCTGTTTGTAACCTGACACCGGAGTTGCCTGCCTGACTTGGCTGTCTACCCACAAGAGACGGGCCATTGAGATTCGCGACAAAGCACAAATACACTAATAACTACACGAATACACTAATAAAAGCTAATAAAAAGCAAAGGGTGAACTGTGGTGTCAGGCAATAACTATATATATAATTAATATACAATAAAGTGTATTAAAATATGCTATATGTGCAAAACCGCGGCAGTAAAATACGATAAAAGTTATTATTACAAGATGGCTGTCATGTAGTTGTCGCTAGAGTTCTTTCTCTCTCGTCATCAGGTAGGTTGGTGACTGACAGCTTGTTGCCATAGCTACAAAAGGCTTGCGCTGCGGTTTTTTTCTCACCGCAAGCGCTCCACCCCAGCACTACCGGAGCACTGCCAGCGTTTTTCAGCTGGAAATGTGAGCTAGGTGGACGCATGCCCTAATACAGCCAGGAGTCTGTGCTGTGGTGACGTCAGTCAGCAGCGCCAAAGTGAGTGTAGTTCCTCAGTGAATGAAAACATAAATGTTATTATTTAGTTATTTTTATGATTAATTGCGCATTTTTTCATGTTGAGCTATATATTGTGGATGAATACACACAGAAAGGTACACAATGCCAATGTTCATGCTTTATTTGTTTTAAACGAGACGATTTAGAAATGGGTCCATTGGAAATACATGGCAATTTCAAGGAGGGTGGGCCGCGCGGGAAACACCAATGACGTAACCACTACACCTCCAAATAATTGTGGCCACTGGAGTCTTGAACCTATAAATTAGCATTAGAATCACTGCCCCCATCACTGTGCATATGTTTTGCACAATACTGTTCAATTGCACAGCCCTGCTACAGTACATTCTTTCCCACTGTATTTTCTTTTTTTACAGCTTAGAAATAAATGTATACCACAGCTGTGAGGAAACCTAAGTCTTATTATGTAGATCTAATCTATAGCTCCTTTTTATCTTTCCACCTGCATTTCTGTCCTATTTATGCAAACGTATTTAATCTCTTTTATGTGTATTTTCAACTGCTTGTATTTGTAATCTCGTGGCATTGCAAATGAGGGTAAAACCTCAATGGGTCTCATTCACCAAGGACTTACAGTACGACAAAAAGGGCTTTCTCTTAAGGCCATTTGAGACCTTTTCGGGCTGATTTTGGGATTCACCAACCGTCCCAATAAAACATATATAATTAATATTATATTATAATACATATTGTCTATATTCATGTATTGCCCGAAAAGGTCTCAAATGGCCCTAAGAGAAAGCCATTTTTGTCATAAGTCCGTTGGTGATTAAATAAAGGTTTCAAATAGGGATGTCCGATATTATCGGCCGATATTGGCATAAAAATGTGATATCGAAAAATATCGGTATCGGTTAAAAAATCTTTTACATTTTTTTTATTTTTTTTTTACATTTATTTAACCTTTATTTAAGCAAGTAAGAACAAATTATTATTTTATTTATTGTCAGAGTATGCATAATGTTGTGTTAATTACACGACAATAGATATGTAATGTTAATTACCTGAAATTATTCCATTGTTTGGGGGGGGAATTGGGGAAACCCTGCATATATCGGTATCGGTTGATATCGGTTGATATCGGTATCGTAAATTAAGAGTTGGACAATATCGGTATAGGTAAAAAAGCCAATATCGAGCATCCCTAGTTTCAATTATTTTTTATCTAATATCACTAACATGGCATGGTTTGGCTGGCTACTGCTATGGCAATGGAGAACCACTGAAACATGTAGCCAAATTAGCAAAAAAAAAAACTATAAGATTGTAACATTCCACTTATGTAAGAAGAACCATTTGCGATGACACTCTTGTTATTCTGCCACTGGGCCTGTGTTGTCGAGCTTCCCTCAGAGCAGGGCCGTGCAGAGCCCTTTAGAGGGCAGGTGCTCACATTTTTAAAAGGGTGCATGTATCAAAATGTTAGAATACCAACTACAGCGTAACGTAACCAGCCAAACTATAGTATTATCAACCAATATTCAAAGAATGTAACACAGAATCTTACAACAAACGATCATACTATATGATTATGCCTTAGAATAGTTTGGGATTTAGGGGCGCCCCAGTGGCGCACCGCGCGATGCAGACCTATGCGGTCAACCCGGGTTCGCCTCCCGCTCCCGGACGGATTCATCGCATGTCCTCCCCCACATCCTCTCCTCTGTCGGTCATGTGACCATGATAAGCTGTAAAAATGCTAAAAATAAATCTTTAAAAAAATAAAAGAAGAGTTTGGGATTTATTCAAATGTATTATAATTATTATTATTTGAAGATTCCTCAATTGCAGACTACTCTCAGGCTGCTAGAGGACATGAGTAGTTGGTGTACCTGGACATTGCTTACAGTCCCAGCAGAAACTGACAAGAAACAGCACACAAGAATGTATACAAGAAAGCACTGCTGCTGTGCACAGAGCAGTCCCAGGTTGTACAGTTATGAATATCTATGGCTGCACTGTATCTATGCTGTAATGTAATATACTGTCTAATGAAGCAAATACAACACAATCATATATTTTAGCTGAAGTTTATTAAACAGTAATTTCACTTAAATGGTTATTCACTGCAAGGGTTCATTTATACAAGCTCTCTTATTTCTTGTTTGGCGCTTGCTGGTGTATCAGCTGTCCTACCAGACCTCTGTTGTGGGCCAGCTCTGGGTGTAATGGTACACAAAAACCACGGTTCGGTATGAACCTCGGTTTTGAAGTCACGGTTCGGTACGGGTTTTCGGTACAGTGGAGGAAAGTTTGGCTTACCATGTTCCACTCAGAGATGATGTAGTGTGCAGTAACTAATTGTACTTGTAGGGCTGTCAACGAATATTCTATATTGAAATTAATAATCGATTTTTTAAATAATAAAATTAATAATCTTTTTTTAAATATGATATTAGATTGTGAAAAAAACAGCCCCCGGTGGGCGGTCGTTAGTGGTTAACATCAGGGACGTGCACAGGACTTTAGAGGGGCAGGTGCTCAAAGGCTGAAAAGGGCAATGGGCCTGTGTGTGTTTTAAACAAGCACGTGTAGTGTGCGAGCCCGGTTTTTAAGGGCCCTTTTCGGGCGGGGGGGGCCCCTTTTTATGCTTTTTGGGGGGTTTTGGTGATCAAATATTGAATATTGAACTATAATAATCAGTGCAGGAGCTCACTTATCCTTGAAACACACTTTTATCACTGACTTAAAAGGCCCATACATCTCCATAAATGTTCAGGGGGGAGGGAATAAGTGCTTATACCCTACAGACCCCAAGAAGTGCTGTATATTCTGTATTGTTTAATATAAATGCATTTTTTATTCCAATCCTGATTTGTATTTGAGATTCCCAAATCCCATCGGACTTGACTTCTTCGTGTCCCTCAATGAGTGTAATACCAGCATTCAACTGTATGCGCCACAGCGGTTTCTATCATCATCATCATCACCACCCACGCTATGCATAAAATATATAGGTCCGCGGAGAGGCACGCTGAGGAGGCCGTGCAAACTGCAATGAAATATGGGGCATCTCTCTCTCTTTACCTAATATTTTTATTCTATCCTGAATTTTTTTTCAGTTGGAAGGGCAGTCTATATGCGTAACGGTAAATTGTTTATTTTTTATTTATTTTTTCAAAAGGGCACTCAAAAAGGCAGGTGCTCAAGCACCCCTTGGGCTCTATGTGTGCACGTGCCTGGTTAACATGCTGTTGTATTCGTTCGGTACACAGCCGTACTGAACCGAAGGTCCAGTACTGAAACGGTTTGGTACGGATACGAGCACCTTTACACCCCTAGGTGCACAGTCCCCTGCTCAGTCCTGTCCACATGTCTGCATTCCTACACACAAAAACACACCAGCCTGGAAATGTATTCGCAAACATGTTATTACAAAGTAAAAAAAAATTGCCAACTCATCAAAGTCAATGGGGAGCAAAATGTGACCATTTCAAAGTTGTCACAGGGACACAGACACTTGGTGAGTGACTGACTTCTCAAGTGGGTTACATGGGGGTAATAGGCATATTCGCCCATATGGTGAAAACAAAGTGAAATATTTTCACAATCAGACCCACTATACTAGCTGGCTGCATGACTTGGTGCTGGTCATAATGTCTGGTGAAAATAATTCCCTCTAAGCACAATTTGATTATTTGAATTGTATTAAAATAGGCTAAAATTAAATAGCCTATGCGATGAACGAAACAATCATTACATTTGTTTCATCGTTGCTTCACCAAGCAGGTCTAATAATGACAACGATGTTGTCAGCGGGAGCTTGGTGGTAGATTTGCGAGAGCATGCAGCTGCAGACCCGCAGAGCAGAGGTGTTTTCAGGTCCGGTCTGGGGACCGCTCAGCAGCGCCCCCCACCCAACAGCTGAATTGCCAATGGCTGAATTGGAGTACTGCACTGTGCGGGCACAGCTCTGTAGTACTGCGGCTCTGCAGCTGCATGCTTCTCGCAAATCTACCACCAAGCTCCCGCTGACAACATCGTTGTCATTATTAGACCTGCTTGGTGAAGCAACGATGAAACAAATGTAATGATTGTTTTGTTCATCGCATAGGCTATTTAATTTTAGCCTATTTTAATACAATTCAAATAATCAAATTGTGCTTAGAGGGAATTATTTTCACCGGACATTATGACCGGAGAGATTAAATATGTCGGACTTCAACAGATTTTGCCGGTCAAATACCGGTAATTACCGGACAACGGAAACCCTGACACACGCATGCGCACACACACACGCATTCAACTTCTAGTTTCAAACAAAGTTCTCTCTGACTCTCTTTGTCTTGTCTCTTTCTGCCCCTCTCTCTCTCTCTCTCTCTCTCTCTCTCTCTCGCTCTCGCTCTCGCTCTCTCTCTCTCTCTCTCTCTCTCTCTCTCTCACTCTCTCTCTCTCTCTTTCTCTCTCTCTCTCTCTCTCTCTCTATCTCACACTCTCTGTGACACTCACTTAATCACTCTCTCGCCCACACACACATGGTAGGGGCAGTGGTAATAAACATTATTGACTCAGTGCAGAAACGTGGACCCCCCCCCACCCCACCCCACCCCAGGCGAGACTGCTATCTGAGTGAGGAGCAGATGGATGCTCATGCTCGGCCATTCCGGAGTAGCTACCTGCAGTGTTCGAGTTATGGGGGGGCCAATGGGGGCTTGGCCCCCATAGATGGAGTCTGGGCCCCCATAGTCAACAACACAACTCTTTAAAAAAATTTGGATTACATTTATTTTTTTATATATATATTCTTTTTCAATGTATGAATTAGTATTATTTATGTTACCTAAATAAATTGTTAATAGATAATATTTTTCTTTTCAGTTTTTAGGGTTAGGGTTTGTCAAATTTAATTGTTGTATTTTATCCGATGCAAAATGCAAATAAGTAAATATGGCATTATATAAGAAAATGAACAAATATTGATGGTTAAGAATGAGACTGAATAATGACATCACACAATAGTCTAATGATTAGACTGTTGTGTGATGTCATTACTCATTAGTATTAGACTCTAATCCTAATGAGATATTCCTCTAAATATGACTTCGAAAACTGCCACAATTTCAGGAAAAAAAGAGTAAAAAAAAAGGTATGGCGGTTTCGGGGGCCCCCATAGCTCTCAGGTGATAACTCGAACCCTGGCTACCTGTTCGGCTGACTAGAAATCAAGAAGTCGCTGGTTTGATCTGCAGTACTGACATGAGGGTGTATTCCAGCTGCAAGCTAGCAAATCATGGTGCATGTGCCCACCTCATCTCTACCAACGCAAGAGGCAAGGCACAGAATCCTACCTCTTGGATGTGGAATGGAAGAAATGCACGTGTGGGTGGCTGCCTGTGAGTATGTGCAACCAGGAGAGATATTGGGAAAGACAAATTCCAATTGCCGTGTGTAAATTGATAATAAAAGTAAATCATCTTCTAGATTCCTCAGTACACAGAAAAGAAAAACCTACTTTAATCACCGCCATCTTCCTATCTACTGTAATTTGTAAAACAGCTACCCCTGCATGTGTTTATGCTCTTGGAAGAGTGATTGTGAAAACAACATGATAGATTTACAACAGTGTTTCGGAGAACGCTTCCAGGAAGCTGTATTAGACAGCTTGATTAGCCAGATAAGCGTGGAAAAGGGATTTGACTAAATCTTGTTATTTTTGGACTTGGATCTGTAAAACTGATTTGGACATTTTAATGGTAATCAATGAGTCATATCTATTTATAAGTGGTAAATATAACCTGGGATACACACATACGTGTGTCTGTGTGTTACTGTGGATATTCTGTATTGTTGTTTTCTCTTCAGTGCTCTCTCTCTCTCTCTCTCTGCAGTGAGATGGCAGTAAAGTAAGTACTACGGAGGGGAGGTAGATAATGTTATACTGGGACCCCGCCAACCTGTATATTGTTTAAGGTTGGTACAAAGTCAACTAGTAACTAGGTTGATTAGTGGCCACTGGCGGACTCAGGGGGGGAGTGCCCTTTTGAGTGAAAGAAATTAGAGGATGTGCCCTATTGGTGCCCCCACGGTTGAAAAATGCGCGCTAAAGTGCCCTTTTGAGTGAAAGAAATTAGAGGATGTGTTATGGTTTGTAACCGACCCCAATCGCACAACACAAGACAGGTATGAGAGTAAGCCAAGAACTGGGCATTTATTGAAACACACAGAAAACGGCACTGTCCCTTTAAGGGAGAACACAAAATACTAGAAAACAAGAAAGGGGAAAATAGGCACAGTGCCTTTAAGAGGCGAGCTGGCCAAGGGGAAGGCTAAGGGAAGGCTAACGGAACAGGGCCGGGGCAAGGGACAAGGCAGGAACAGGGAGGACTAGGAGGACAGGACAGGGAGGACTAGGAGGACTAGAGTGGGGAAACAGGGACAGAGGCCCGCGGAGGCGGGCTGGGGACAGGGAGGACTAGGAAAACAGGGTAAGGCCTTGGAACAGGGCGAGGGCTGGAGCTGCTTACAGGGACAGAGAAAACAGACAACGACTGGGATAAGAGCATTAATGAATGTTGCTGCTCTGCAGCTTCTCCCGGGATGGTTAGTCTGGGGAAGCAGGTGGGTACATCAGAGCCGCTCTGCAGACTTCTCTCGGCAGATCTCCGAGGTGGGTAAACGGGACCGAGAGGGAGAGAGGGAGTGGGTTAGCTCAGAGTACAATGGGGAACAGAGCAGGAGACAGGAGAGGTGACTTGTCCCAAAAACAGAGTAATCCAAGTGACAGAATCTTCGGTGTATATAAACACTGTGAGCGAAGTCCCAAAATACAAATCCAAGTGAATAATATCTTCGGTGTGTATACACACAGTGAGCGATGTTAAGGCCAAAGATTATCCCAATGAACTATCCAAAAAGCTGACGCTGGGTGAGTGACAGTCTGACAAAAAGCAGGATATCTTCAGTGTCATTAAACACACGAAAAACGAATAGGATCAAAGACAGTCATAAAAACTCACCCAGGCGCTGTGCGTAAAGAGAGTTGGATCAAAACGGGGCGAGCGCGTCGCCACGGGGAAACGGGTTGTCCAAGCGGAGGTCTGAGTGGTGCGCGACTGCTTGGAGTACGCGCCGGTACGAAGGGCGCATCTGGCGCGGAGGTCTGAGTGGTGCGCGACTGCTTGGAGTGCGCGCCGGTACGGAGGACGCATCTGGCGCGGAGGTCTGAGTGGTGCGCGTCTGCTTGGAGTACGCGCCGGTACGGAGGACGCATCTGGAGTGCGTCTGAATGCGCGTCAGGAGTGAAGAGCGCGTCTGCGCGGAAGAGCGTGCCGGCTCGGAGAGACGCATCCTCCTGTAGAGTATTAGGAAGCGATGCGCGTCTGGAGTGAAGAGCGCGTCTGCTGCGCGGAGGTCTGGATGCGCGTCTGCGCGGAAGAGCGCGCCTGGCTCGGAGAGACGCATCCTCCTGTAGAGTATTAGGAAGCGATGCGCGTCTGGAGTGAGGAGCGCGTCTGCTGCGCGGAGGTCTGGATGCGCGTCTGGGCGTCTGCTGCGCGGAGGTCTGAATGCGCGTCTGGGCGTCTGCTGCGCGGAGGTCTGGATGCGCGTCTGGACGTCTGCTGCGCGGAGGTCTGAAGTGGAACACTGGAATACCTCCCGTGGAAGTCTTAGAGAGCGCAGTCCAGTGTCTCCTTTCAGGCAAACGGAGACAGGAGGCGAAGGCTAGAGTGCATCTCACGCCGGAGATGAAAGCAGCATAAACAGACAGAGAACCTCCCGAAGGAGTCTTGGTGATAGGGATATGATACGGAATGTTACGGGACGACCCGACAAGGGACAGAGGGGAGAGCGAGGTACTTAAAGCCCACAGGGGAACTAATTAGAATGCACCACAGGTGCGTGAAGGTAATTGATACTTGAAACTAAAAGTGTGTGTTCGGCACCAGACCAATCAAACACATAATGACAGGTAGTCCAAGGGTGTGGTTGCTGAAGAGCAAACGAACGCGAGGGTGGGGGCTAGTGAGGTGAGGAGAATGCAATTGATTAATAGAAAAATAAAGGAACAGAGCGAGAAGGCTTAAAGGAACAGAGCGAGTAGGCTTAAAGGAACAGAGCGAGTAGGTGAGCAAAGGACAAAACCTCACAGTACCCCCCCCTCCACGGGAGCCACCCGGCGACCCAAAAATACAGACAGAGTGGCAGGGGACAAAACAAGGCAACAAACAAAAAGTACCGGGCCAAGCCAGCAGGGGAAGCCACAACAAAAGTGGGGCTAGCAAAAGAACAGGGTAGCTGAGGGGTAACTAGGGTAGCTGAGGGGTAACTAGGGTAGCTGAGGGGTAACCATGGTAGCTGAGGGGTAACTAGAGGAGCTGAGGGGTAACAAGAGGAGCTGAGGGGTAACTAGAGGAGCACCGGGAAGGGGCTAGCAGAGGGAAGGGGTAGCTGCCAGGGCACAGATAGCTACAGGGCCTATGCTAGCTGTACTGCTACATTAACAAAGAGGCTGCGCTAGCTGCCGGAGCTAGGCTAGCAGACAGGGCTGGAACAGGGGCACTGGAGAGGGGAACAGGGAAGGGACTAGCAGAGGGAAAGGGTAGCTGCCAGGGCACTGATAGCTACAGGGCCTATGCTAGCTGTACTGCTACATCAACATAGAGGCTGCGCTAGCTGCCGGAGCTAGGCTAGCAGACAGGGCCGGAACAGGGGCACCGGAGAGGGGAACAGGGAAGGGGCTAGCAGAGGGAAAGGGTAGCTGCCAGGGCACTGATAGCTACAGGGCCTATGCTAGCTGTACTGCTACATTAACATAGAGGCTGCGCTAGCTGCCGGAGCTAGGCTGGCAGACAGGGCTGGACCAGCATGAGAGAACAAGCTGGCTGGAAGGACAGTCCTAGCTGTGGGGAACTGACCTTACTAGCTGAAGGGGCAGTCCTAGCAGTGGGAAAACTGACCTTGCTAGCTGAAAGGGCAGTCCTAGCAGTGGGAAAACTGACCTTGCTAGCTGAAAGGGCAGTCCTAGCAGTGGGAAAAAACAGACCTTGCTAGCTGAAAGGGCAGTCCTAGCAGTGGGAGAAAACTGACCTTGCTAGCTGAAAGGGCAGTCCTAGCAGTGGGAGAAAACTGACCTTGCTAGCTGAAGGGGCAGTCCTAGCAGTGGGAAAAACTGACCTTGCTAGCTGAAAGGGCAGTCCTAGCAGTGGGAAAAAACTGACCTTGCTAGCTGAAAGGGCAGTCCTAGCAGTGGGAAAACTGACCTTGCTAGCTGAAAGGGCAGTCCTAGCAGTGGGAGAAAACTGACCTTGCTAGTTGAAAAGGCAGTCCTAGCAGTGGGAAAAACTGACCTTGCTAGCTGAAAGGGCAGTCCTAGGAGTGGGAAAGCCACACAAGAAGTGGAGGCCATGCAGAGGGACCGGGTTAGCTGCCTGGGCATGGCTAGCTACAGGGCCTATGCCAGCTGCAAGGGCTGCATTAACATAGAGGCTGTGCTAACAGCCGGGGCTAAGCTAGCAGACTGGGGCCATGCAGAGGGACTGGGTTAGCTGCCTGGGCATGGCTAGCTACAGGGCCTATGCCAGCAGCAAGGGCTGCATTAACATAGAGGCTGTGCTAGCAGCCGGGGCTAAGCTAGCAGACAGGGGCCAAGCTGGTAGTAGAGGCCTAACAAGCTGCAGGGGAGCTAACGAGGCTAACAGGGAAGCAAACAGGGGAGTCAACAGGCTAACAGGGGAGCTAACAGGGGAGACTAACAAGCTAACAGGGGAGCTAACAGGGGAGAAGACAGGGAAGCTAACAGGGGAGAAAAAAAAAAAAAAGGCAAACTCAACCACACCGTCTGTGCTGGCTGGGGTCGTCGATTGGTCGGGTCGTACTGTTATGGTTTGTAACCGACCCTAATCGCACAACACAAGACAGGTATGAGAGTAAGCCAAGAACTGGGCATTTATTGAAACACACAGAAAACGGCACTGTCCCTTTAAGGGAGAACACAAAATACTAGAAAACAAGAAAGGGGAAAATAGGCACAGTGCCTTTAAGAGGCGAGCTGGCCAAGGGGAAGGCTAAGGGAAGGCTAACGGAACAGGGCCGGGGCAAGGGACAAGGCAGGAACAGGGAGGACTAGGAGGACAGGACAGGGAGGACTAGGAGGACTAGAGTGGGGAAACAGGGACAGAGGCCCGCGGAGGCGGGCTGGGGACAGGGAGGACTAGGAAAACAGGGTAAGGCCTTGGAACAGGGCGAGGGCTGGAGCTGCTTACAGGGACAGAGAAAACAGACAACGCCTGGGATAAGAGCATTAATGAATGTTGCTGCTCTGCAGCTTCTCCCGGGATGGTTAGTCTGGGGAAGCAGGTGGGTACATCAGAGCCGCTCTGCAGACTTCTCTCGGCAGATCTCCGAGGTGGGTAAACGGGACCGAGAGGGAGAGAGGGAGTGGGTTAGCTCAGAGTACAATGGGGAACAGAGCAGGAGACAGGAGAGGTGACTTGTCCCAAAAACAGAGTAATCCAAGTGACAGAATCTTCGGTGTATATAAACACTGTGAGCGAAGTCCCAAAATACAAATCCAAGTAAATAATATCTTCGGTGTGTATACACACAGTGAGCGATGTTAAGGCCAAAGATTATCCCAATGAACTATCCAAAAAGCTGACGCTGGGTGAGTGACAGTCTGACAAAAAGCAGGATATCTTCAGTGTCATTAAACACACGAAAAACGAATAGGATCAAAGACAGTCATAAAAACTCACCCAGGCGCTGTGCGTAAAGAGAGTTGGATCAAAAGGGGCGCGCGTCGCCACGGGGAAACGGGTTGTCCAAGCGGAGGTCTGAGTGGTGCGCGACTGCTTGGAGTACGCGCCGGTACGAAGGGCGCATCTGGCGCGGAGGTCTGAGTGGTGCGCGACTGCTTGGAGTGCGCGCCGGTACGGAGGACGCATCTGGCGCGGAGGTCTGAGTGGTGCGTGTCTGCTTGGAGTACGCGCCGGTACGGAGGACGCATCTGGAGTGCGTCTGAATGCGCGTCAGGAGTGAAGAGCGCGTCTGCGCGGAAGAGCGCGCCGGCTCGGAGAGACGCATCCTCCCGTAGAGTATTAGGAAGCGATGCGCGTCTGGAGTGAAGAGCGCGTCTGCTGCGCGGAGGTCTGGATGCGCGTCTGCGCGGAAGAGCGCGCCTGGCTCGGAGAGACGCATCCTCCCGTAGAGTATTAGGAAGCGATGCGCGTCTGGAGTGAGGAGCGCGTCTGCTGCGCGGAGGTCTGGATGCGCGTCTGGGCGTCTGCTGCGCGGAGGTCTGAATGCGCGTCTGGGCGTCTGCTGCGCGGAGGTCTGGATGCGCGTCTGGACGTCTGCTGCACGGAGGTCTGAAGTGGAACACTGGAATACCTCCCGTGGAAGTCTTAGAGAGCGCAGTCCAGTGTCTCCTTTCAGGCAAACGGAGACAGGAGGCGAAGGCTAGAGTGCATCTCACGCCGGAGATGAAAGCAGCATAAACAGACAGAGAACCTCCCGAAGGAGTCTTGGTGATAGGGATATGATACGGAATGTTACGGGACGACCCGACAAGGGACAGAGGGGAGAGCGAGGTACTTAAAGCCCACAGGGGAACTAATTAGAATGCACCACAGGTGCGTGAAGGTAATTGATACTTGAAACTAAAAGTGTGTGTTCGGCACCAGACCAATCAAACACATAATGACAGGTAGTCCAAGGGTGTGGTTGCTGAAGAGCAAACGAACGCGAGGGTGGGGGCTAGTGAGGTGAGGAGAATGCAATTGATTAATAGAAAAATAAAGGAACAGAGCGAGAAGGCTTAAAGGAACAGAGCGAGTAGGCTTAAAGGAACAGAGCGAGTAGGTGAGCAAAGGACAAAACCTCACAGGATGTGCCCTATAGGTGCCCCCACGGTTGAAAAATGCGCGCTAAAGTGCCCTTTTGAGTGAAAGAAATTAGAGGATGTGCCCTATTGGTGCCCCCACGGTTGAAAAACGCGCGCTTAAGTGCCCTTTTGAGTGGCGAAGAATTAGAATCTGGTGCTAACATGGTCAATAATGCTTATTTTGGACAGAAAAATGTGTCTTAAACATTTAAATTGACCAACCATAGACCGTTTTTATTCCAATCAAGGCAAGAAGGCTTGATTGATATGTGCTATATGACATATTATTTTATAATACAATTATAACATTGTAGGCTACAGTACAAATATTATATACAGTACAATTATATTACTATTATAAAACTAATATTATTTGCTCCACCTTAGATAAAGACAGTACAGACAATGAAGATGGAGATATTCACAAGGGAAATGGTGAAGAAGTGGAGGAAAGAGAAAATGCAGATGATTGTATGGAGAGAAACGATGAAGAAGTGGAGGAAAGAGAGAATGCAGATAATGCTATGGAGAGAGATGGTGAAGAAGTGGAGGAAAGAGAGAATGCAGATAATGCTATGGAGAGAGATGGTGAAGAAGTGGAGGAAGGAGAAAATGCAGATGATTGTATGGAGAGAAACGATGAAGAAGTGGAGGAAAGAGAGAATGCAGATAATGCTATGGAGAGAGATGGTGAAGAAGTGGAGGAAGGAGAAAATGCAGATGATTGTATGGAGAGAAACGAGGAAGAAGTTGAGGAAAGAGAGAATGCTGATAATGCTATGGACAGAAATGATGGTGACACAACAACAAATAACTTGAATGCTCTCCTGTTGCTATTAAAATATCCCACTGATCCAGCCCATGTTCAGAAGCACAGCATAGACCACCACTCTGATAGATTTGTTGAGTTTTGTTGCTCTATTGGACCTTGTCAACCAGTTCTAACTTATCCAAAGACAGAGGGGCGTTCATTCCACAGGGAGTGGTATCAAGATAATCACTGGCTAGAATATTCTATGGAAAGTGATTCTACAGTATGTTTTGTTTTGGTTGCCGACTTTTCTTGAAAGAGAGAAAATATGATAATAAAGCAGCTTGGAGAACAGGGGGAGTTAACAATTGGAGAAAAGGCTCAGAGAAAATTAAGGAGCATAAACAAACAGAAGCACTAACACACTGTAGCACCCACTCCACACACTTATAGCACACACCCACTTTAAACAAACACACTGTAGCACCCACTCCCCACACTTTATATTTATGGATGAAGGATTGCACTACAACTCGTACACCTCACTGTAAATTGTACCTAAAATTGTACCTCATCCCATTTCTGCTTTGCACTAGATAGTACTGTACATTAGTACACTGCATAGTATTGTGTATTGTATATTATATGGTAACTCAGAACATTGTACATATGTCTATACCGAACACTGTGACCTCATTTTCTTCTTCTAAATTCATGCTATATTATGTTATTATGTTATTTGATACTATCTTGTCTAGCACAGTCTCTGGAGCGTAACAGTAAGAAGCATTTTGTATGAAAGTATTCTGTACTTCTGTATGACAACTATTAAAGAACTTGAAGAACTTGAACTTGACTATGGTAAGCATGGTAAGATGGAGCAACTTCAAACAGAGACCACTGAAAGAGGCTTTCAGGAGGGCAGACGTAGAAGGCCAAGCAAAAAGAGAACAGGAACGACAAAGAAACAGGGAGCTAATGACAAGACTGGTAGACATAACATTGTATCTTGCACGGCAAGATGGGGCGTTCAGGGGTCATGATGAAAGTGGTACATCTTTGAACAAAGGGAATTTCCTTGAACTTGTACAGCTACTTGCAAAATATGACTCCACCATCCAAATGCACCTTGATAAAATCAATCACATCCAGTCTCAACAGAAAAAACCACAGACATCACTGTTGTCCTACAAGACACAGAATGACATAATCAGTGCCCTTGCCACCTATGTCAGAAGAGTAATTCTCAAAGAAATGGAAGATTCCAAAATATTCTCCATTCTCTTGGATGAGACAACTGATGTTTCTCATGTCGAACAAGTGTCCTTTGTTGTTCGCTTTGTCCATCAGATAGAAATCAAGGAGAGAATTTTACAAGTTTGTGATGTGAGTGGAACAACAGCAAAATAATTGGAGAATGTTGTGATGACATTCCTTGAGGAGAATGGATTAAAAGTGGAAGACATCAGGGGCCAAGGCTACGATGGAGCCGCAAATATGAGCGGAAGCTACGGTCTGCAGTCGCAAATTCAGAGCCACAATGAGAAAGCTTTATACGTGCACTGCCATGCCCACTGTCTCAACCTGGTCTTGGTGGAGAGGGCCAAATCAAGCCAGCATTTTGTTCGGTTTTTCAATTTAGTTGAAAATCTGTACACTTTCATATCCAGATCTCCAAAACGCCACACTGCGTTTGTGAAAATGCAACAGACCATGTACCCTGGCCAAAGACTCTGTGAACTGAAAAGGCTGTCTGACACACGGTGGGCGTGTAGAGAAGATGCTCTGAGATCCTTGAAGAAGGTCCTTTCTGCTGTGGTGAAGCTGCTTCAGAACATGGCTGATAGTGATCCACCAGACTCTGCAGCAGGTGATGCCCGGATGCTCTTGCGTAGCATAGATTTTGAATGTATGCTATGCATGGAGATTGCCACACCTGTCTTCAATGAGCATGCCATTGCAACTGCTTCACTTCAGAGAAAATACCTTGACTTGTCAGCATCATACACCATTGTGGAGGGAGTCATACAAAGAGTGAAAGCAATGAGGAAGGATGAGGTCCTTTTCTCAAAAGCAAAAGGGCAAGCAGAGGCAGCAGGCATTGAGGTGCCAGAAGAAATACCTGGACAAACAAGACGCAGGAAGGTACCTCAAAGTTACAGGTATAGCTCTCAATCGGCTACAGAGGACTACCAAGTCCAAGACTTGGAGGAGCACTACAGGGGAAAGGTGTTCTTTACCTTTCTTGACATACTCTCCCATGAGCTACACCGAAGATTCAAATGGAAGGATGACACGCCTACTGGGTCAATCCTATCAGGTCTTCACTGCCTTACCATCTCAAGTCACTGGAAGGGCATGACAAACGACACAGCTGCTGTATCTGTCAGAGATGTGTGCCAGTTTTATGATGTAGAGGAAGAGAATGTTGTCACCGAACTCAAGGTATTCCACAAAGCTGCGCTTAAGTGCCTTAAAGACAATGATGTGGAATCTGTTTTCCCAAATATAACCATGCTCCTCAAAACATATGCTACAATACCAGTGACAACTGCTTCAGTAGAGCGATCATTCTCTAAACTGAAGCTGATCAAAACCCAGCTCAGAAACCGATGTGGGGAAAAAAGGCTCTCTGATCTTATGCTGCTTTCAATTGGGAGGGATATCCCAATTGATCATAATGAGGTCATTGACATATATAAACAGAGGACCAAAAGACGAATTCTGCTATGACTCCCCCACCCCCATCTCCCTTCCATTGCAGCAATGAAGAGCCAGCACATACAAATCTGTCCATGAAAATAACCAACATATTTTCATTAGAGGTGATAGAGAAGAGGACAGAGGATGGCAGGAGGGAGGAGTCAGGTGGTACAATATAGTAAGTTTAATGGAGAGAATGGAGAAGATAGGGAGGGGGAGGGAGAGAAAGAGAGGGAGAGAAGGAGAGGACAGGAGGAGAGGACAGGATGAGAGAAGCAGAGTAAAGGACAGGAGGAGAGAAGGAGAGGAGAGGACAGGAGGAGAGGAGGAGTGGACAGGAGGAGAGAATGGGAGTACAGGAGGAGAGAAGGGGAGTATAGGAGGAGAGAAGGGGAGTACAGGAGGAGAGTAGGGGAGGAGAGGAGGGGAGGAGATGACAGGAGGAGAGAATGAGAGGAGAGGGGGAGTACAGGAGGAGAGGACATGAGGAGAGAAGGGGAGGAGAGAGAAAGGAAGAAGCTCAACAGCACTCAAATTAACTTTAACTGTTAAACTGTTTTATGAAATAAAAATGTTAAAGGTGTATTGTTCCCTGTGTGTTTTTATCATAGAGGTGTGGTTATACTATTAATCTGGATTGTCTATGTTATTCTAATGTTAATCTTAATCAAGGATGAAGACTATTTCATCATACACGCATCATAGCTTTTTGCTTACTGATGGGGTCCCATGTTGTGCAGTAGGTGCCTTTTTTTTTATTTTCGCCCCTGCCCTTCAAACAGCCTGAGTCCGCCACTGTTAGTGACTCTGCTGTATTGTAACCGGTAAAAGAGGTGGGGACTGGGTACACCCTTGCCGCATTCCCCAGACAACACTACTGGTCCTGTGGCATGTCTGTCTACACAGCTTAGTGAATACTGGAATAAAATTTGAATATAAAACACAATAATGCACAGTGCAGGGCTTCTGCATTGCTGTGTTGTTTTTCTTATGAGCTGTAACTGTCTGCATCTCAGAGTTTAATCTGATTTCTAATATCTGGGGGCTCGATTTGATTGACTTTGCATCTCATATATGAAATAGCAAGGAATAATCATCACTTCAAAGATGGCCACATTTAGCAACACTGCTACTTGCAACACTTGACTGCTTGAAAACACATGGAGAATATTATGAAACAATATTGATAAGACTGAATATAACAATATAACAATGGAAGGATTTTGTGTGTGTGTGGGGGGGGGGGGGGGGGGTACTATTATGAATATAAATACAAATATTCATATTTTTATTACACACATCTAATACACTTTTCATAACTGGCACCAGGCAGTGCAAATAACAACTTGAATTTGGGCAAAATAATGAATCTAATGAATCTAATTGACTTAACTCTAAGCTATGGTGACTTAATTTACTGAACTGGCCTCTGTCTGAACCACCCTGTGTCTGAAGTGTGGTATTATACCACAGGGAATGTATCTAAGTGGGAAGGTTGATTAAGAAGGAGATTTTAGTGTTCAGTTAGTTAGAACATGTTGTGATCAGAGCAGTGCAAAAGAGGACAGAGCAGGACACAACTTAGCACGACAACAACGAGCGTGAAACTGCACAGCAACACAGGAGTGCGCAGCTCCATGTGCATCTTCCCCAAGTCACCTGCATCAAGCGGTTGCATCGTTGCTAACAAACTATAATTTTCAATGTAATCCGTATGTATCCTTTTGTGTCTGTTGTCATTTGTGTGGGTTGAACTCGTGAAAAACAATTACAGGAAGAAGACGCAGCAGAAGGAGGAGAAGGAGAAGGAGCGAACGGGTAGAGGAGAGGACCGAACGAGGAGGAAGTGAACGCAGAACAGAGAGACCAAGGCAAGAAAACATAGCCTAACATAACGGAGCGGGGCAGGGTGGCGTTTTTGTGAGGACAGGGAGGATTAGGGTGTATTTCATGAGGCTGTGCGAGGGAGCAGGTGGTAGACGTGGGCACCACTCCAGAGCAGAGAACAGCGTGCCAAGCTCAGAAGGGCCTGGAGGGAAAGGGGCCTGGCACCGGCTTCCCAATCCATCCTAGCACTAGGATCAGTGACGCAGTGAAGGGTAAACTCGCCTGAACTCAGTTTACTCACCTTTTGTTTTTATTAGCTGTGACCAAGCAGTGTGCCCAATGGTAAATTTTTTATTTAAATTTAGTATGTATTCATTGTCAAAAGAATGTTGAATGCGGGGTGACTGGGTACTGTAGAGGTCTAAGCACTTGCCTACCACAGCAGAGACTCGGAGTTCGATTCCCATGTCAGTGGTACCAGTCGTCCCTACGAACACAGTTGGCAGTGTTTGCCGGGTGGGAAGCCGGTGGGGTATGAGTCCTGGTTGTTGCAACAGCGACTCCACATGTATCGGAGGGGGCATGTGGTAGTCTACACCGTCCCCAGACTGACAGTAGGGCAGCATGTGGTAGTCTACTCTACACCCTCCCCAGACTGACAGTAGGGCAGCATGTGGTAGTCTACACCCTCCCCAGACTGACAGTAGGGCAGCATGTGGTAGTCTACACCCTCCCCAGACTGACAGTAGGGCAGCATGTGGTAGTCTACACCCTCCCCAGACTGACAGTAGGGCAGCATGTGGTAGTCTACACCCTCCCCAGACTGACAATAGGGCAGCATGTGGTAGTCTACACCCTCCCCAGACTGACAGTAGGGCAGCATGTGGTAGTCTACACCGTCCCCAGACTGACAGTAGGGCAGCATGTGGTAGTCTACACCCTCCCCAGACTGACAGTAGGGCAGCATGTGGTAGTCTACACCCTCCCCAGACTGACAGTAGGGCAGCATGTGGTAGTCTACACCCTCCCCAGACTGACAGCAGGGCAGCATGTGGTAGTCTACACCCTCCCCAGACTGACAGTAGGGCAGCATGTGGTAGTCTACACCCTCCCCAGACCGACAGTAGGGCAGCATGTGGTAGTCTACACCCTCCCAGACTGACAGTAGGGCAGCATGTGGTAGTCTACACCCTCCCCAGACCGACAGTAGGGCAGCATGTGGTAGTCTACACCCTCCCCAGACTGACAGTAGGGCAGCATGTGGTAGTCTACACCGTCCCCAGACTGACAGTAGGGCAGCATGTGGTAGTCTGCACCCTCCCCAGACTGACAGTAGGGCAGCATGTGGTAGTCTACACCGTCCCCAGACTGACAGTAGGGCAGCATGTGGTAGTCTACACCCTCCCCAGACTGACAGTAGGGCAGCATGTGGTAGGCTACACCCTCCCCAGACCGACAGTAGGGCAGCATGTGGTAGTCTACACCGTCCCCAGACCGACAGTAGGGCAGCATGTGGTAGTCTACACCCTCCCCAGACTGACAGTAGGGCAGCATGTGGTAGTCTACACCATCCCCAGACTGACAGTAGGGCAGCATGTGGTAGTCTACACCTTCCCCAGACCGACAGTAGGGCAGCATGTGGTAGTCTACACCATCCCCAGACTGACAGTAGGGCAGCATGTGGTAGTCTACACCCTCCCCAGACCGACAGTAGGGCAGCATGTGGTAGTCTACACCGTCCCCAGACCGACAGTAGGGCAGCATGTGGTAGTCTACACCCTCCCCAGACTGACAGCAGGGCAGCATGTGGTAGTCTACACCCTCCCCAGACCGACAGTAGGGCAGCATGTGGTAGTCTACACCCTCCCAGACTGACAGTAGGGCAGCATGTGGTAGTCTACACCCTCCCCAGACCGACAGTAGGGCAGCATGTGGTAGTCTACACCCTCCCCAGACTGACAGTAGGGCAGCATGTGGTAGTCTACACCCTCCCCAGACCGACAGTAGGGCAGCATGTGGTAGTCTACACCCTCCCCAGACCGACAGTAGGGCAGCATGTGGTAGTCTACACCCTCCCCAGACCGACAGTAGGGCAGCATGTGGTAGTCTACACCCTCCCCAGACTGACAGTAGGGCAGCATGTGGTAGTCTACACCCTCCCCAGACCGACAGTAGGGCAGCATGTGGTAGTCTACACCGTCCCCAGACCGACAGTAGGGCAGCATGTGGTAGTCTACACCCTCCCCAGACTGACAGTAGGGCAGCATGTGGTAGTATACACCCTCCCCAGACCGACAGTAGGACAGCATGTGGTAGTCTACACCATCCCCAGACCGACAGTAGGGCAGCACAATGACCAGGAGGGAATTGACATAATGACAAAATCGGGGGATGGGAGAAAATATAGAAAGACAAAAAAATATATATATTGCATGTGTGTAACGCAGGCTAGAGGAGGGCGGTCGAGGTGAGGTCAATTGTGTTGCAGAAAGCATGGTGGGCGAGGGTCCATGGTAACGGCCCCACCAGGACCCCAAGGGGGTGCATTGAGCACACAAGAAGCCCAGTCAAGATGAGAAGCACGTTCAGCCACAGACTCATACCCCCCCCCCCCTCCTCCTGAACATTGGTAAAACCAAAGAGCTGATCGTGATATTATGAGAATACAGCAGGGGACATACACGCCACTGTGGATAAACAGGGCTATCGTGGACAGGGTGAGCAGTTTCAAGTACCTGGGAGTCCAAATCACAGAGGACCTGATATGGTCAACACACATAGATTCTGTGGTGAAAAAGGCGAAACAGCGCCTCTATCACATGAGACAGTTAAGGAAGTTCAGAGTATCGGGGAAGATACTCCACTCCTTCTATTCCGGGCTGTAGAGAGCATTCTGACTGGAAACATCACTGCCTGGTTTGGAAACAGCACAGCACAGGACAGGAAGGCACTCCAGAGAGTGGTGCGTACTACTGGTATTGCACTACCACCCCTGCAGGACTCACACACACACACACACACACACACACACACACACACACACACACACACACACACACACACACACACACACACACACACACACACACACACACACACACACACACACACACACACACACACACACACACACACTCATGCGGCAACCGCTAAAACAATCACTTTAAACAAAATGTCACTTTAAACAAAAATAGAAAGTCACTTTAAAGGAAGGAGGTACTGTATAGTATAGTTTAGAGTTTAAGGAACCAGTTTCTCAGGAACTTAGCATGTCTTTTTTTTACCATGCATATCTTGTGTCTTACCTATTTAATTTTTTCTATGCCTATTTTTATTATTGTATTTTGCACAATCAATGCGGGCATGACCACACGCATTTCACTGTATGCCTTGGTATGTATGTAACAAATAAACCTCTTGATTCTTGATTCCCCCCCCCCCCCCCCCCGACACACCACTAACCGTCTCGGCCAGTCCTTCGTACCAGCGGCCATCAGGCTCCACAACAGTGGGCAGGGACCGCTTCCAGCATCCGGAGAACTAACGGCAGCAGAACTCGAGAACTATAGGAATGTCTGATCACTAAGGGCGGGATCCACTAATAATGGATTGCGCGGTGGTAATTGCACCCTTAACTGCATGGGGTTTGCACGCTGTATCTGCTCCGTCTTTGCGAGCTATCCACAAAGGACATTGGGCCTCATTCTACAATACTCTCTTATTATTTTTCTTATATTCTTGCTTACCTGTCTGTTAAGAAAAGCCATCGCCACATTCATCAAGCCGTTCTTAACGTCGAAATCTGTGCTTACCCAGGAGATTTGCATGATGAATCCCACTCATTCTTAAACTCAAAATCACGTTCGCGATACATTTGCATACAGACACGCCCACCATCTCCTTATAAGGCGAATGAGGCGTGTGTAAAACAGCCGTGGTTCGGCATCTGATCCTTGTCTGATATATTCAACAGGAAGCGATTTGCAACTGATCTCAAAATGACACACACACACACGTCTCACGACTTGCGACTCAGTGTGTGTGTGTGTGTGTTCCTGTGGGTTGCTCATCGCATGTGTGTGTGTTAATCTGATGACAAATAAAGACTTATACTTATACGTACTGTATAGTGCGAAATAAATCGTTCCAGCAAAGTAGGCTGTCAATACTGAACGACTGGCTGCACGCTTGTCAAGAACCAATCGCGCAGTATACTGATATAATATGCTGCTGATCCTATGCTCTCTCCTTTCAGAGAGAGATGACAGGTGAAAGATCCGGTATTTCTGAACCTATAATATGGGCAGCCAGCATCTAACTGTTCTAACAGCAATATATAATCCATTTCAGAAGCAGAACGCACACAATAAGTTATAATAATAATAATTATTGAAAAGTTCTGGGTTTATAAAGTCGTATTTGGGGGTACTGTATTTGGGGGCAATTGACCAATGGTTCGCTTTCAACCCATGAACTCCTTCCTCTCTCACCATTTTATATATATTTTTTTTATTTTATCTACTAAAACTGTATTGTATTATATTGTTTGTTTTGTAAAGTGTCTTTGAGCATTAGGAAAAGCGCTATATAAATCTGATGTATTATTATTATGAATGGTAGGCTTTTTTAAAGTTTCTCATCTGGGTAAGAGTTTCTTATCTGGGTAAGAGTTTCTTATCTGGGTAAGAGTCTCTTATCTGGGTAAGAGTGCTCTCGGCCACTCTTAGAATTTGGTCTTGCCTGAGAGAAAAGCAACAATAAGAAAACATAGCTGAATCCCAGGTAAGAACAAAATAAGAGGAAATGCTAGTTAAGAACTAAATCTGTTCTTATATCGCTTCATGAATGAGGCCCATTGTGCGGATGAGATACCAGCGCAGACACGACCATCATGTGTGGAGTTTTTCCCTGATCTGCTCCAGCGCAGTTGGCTTGCAGCGCTGAGAGAGGCAGAGAGAGAGAGCTCGGTTTAAACAAACTGTATACATTTTCTGGTGTATAAACTGTATAAACCAAAATCACATTTGGTAAATTAGTGCCCTTTTTTGAGCAAACCTAATTTGTAAACAAAGGACATGCAGTCGCCCAGGTCATTCATTCTATTGGACAGATCATTTTCGGGAAAATCCTGCCTGAACAGCACATACTCGCTCACACATACTCTCTCTCATGCTCGCTCGGACACACACACACACGCTCTCTCTCTCTCTCACACACACTCGCTCTCTCATGCTCGCTCGCACACACACACGCGCTCTCTCTCATGCTCGCGCACACACGCTCTCTCTCTCTCACACACTCACTATCTCTTGCTTGCTCACACACACACGCTCTCTCTCACACACACGCTCTCTCTCACACGCTCGCTCTCTAATGCTCGCTCGCACACACACGTGCAGGTGCACACATAGAGCTCCTTTTATGCCAATTTTTTTAACGTTTTTTATATAAAAAATGCATTTATATTAAACAATACAGAATATACAGCACTTCTTGGGGTCTGTAGGGTATAAGCACTTATTCCCTCCCCCCTGAACATTTATGGAGATGTATGGGCCTTTTAAGTCAGTGATAAAAGTGTCTTTCAAGGATAAGTGAGCTCCTGCACTGATTATTATAGTTCAATATTCAATATTTGATCACCAAAACCCCCCAAAAAGCATAAAAAGGGGGCCCCCCCACCCAAAATAGGGGCCCTTTTCAGCCTTTAAAGCCCTGTGCACGTCCCTGCTCTCTCTCTCACGCTCGCGCACACACACTCTCTCTCTCTCATGCTCGCGCACACACACTCTCTCTCTTTCACGCTTGCGCACACACACTCTCGCTCGCTCGCACACACACACACGCTCGCACAATCTCTCTCATTCACACTCACTTCCAAAAATCCTGCGCTTCCTAGATTAGGTACTATATAAAGTTTGATTGCGTTCACACCAACAACAAACCGCGCCATGCTCAACTTAGTTACCGTCTGTGAAGACGGTAGGTGCGTAGCGTTAACTGCTCAGTGCATTTGGCGCCGGGCTTTGTGGATTGGGAGCATTTTTGGACGAGGCTCATTTGCATAGAAAGTGGACATATTCCGCCCATATTCATTCATTTAAATATGCGATAATTGCACCGGACGCAATGCTGACGGAACGCAGTTACGACCTCATTTCACCCATTGAGCGTCCTCTGTGTATAGAAAACTGAGTTTCAGAGCTATATGCACCGGCTTTGCGTCGTAAAAAGCCGTGCAAACCCATTGTGGATCCCGCCCTAAGTGTGTCTAACTCCCACCTAAACTGCACAGACTACAACATACTGTATAACGTATGACGCATACTGTAGCACGCTAGTTAGGATACCTTATGTATACTGCACCTGTGTATACTGTATACTTTACTTACTCATAGTATATATTTAGATGATAGTGTTAGTGTAATGTATAATATAACTGATAGGTCATACAGACCCTCATCTGCACCTTTGATCACACTGCCTACTTGCTCATATGCGTATATTCACACACCAACATGCACCGAAGCAGACTACAAAGAGTGACACGTTCAGCCGAACGCACAATTGGAGGGGGGCTCCCCACCCTCCAGAACATTTACAACAAGCGTTGCAGGGGCAAGGCTAAGAGAATCATTAAGGACTCCAGTCACCCGAACAACTGCCTCTTTGAACTGCTGCGGTCAGGCAAGCGATACCGGAGTCTCAAGGCGAGCACAGAAAGACTCAGAAGAAGCTTCTATCCCCAGGCCATCAGGCTGCTAAACGAACAATGAACACTACACAACAACAACCATCAAACGCACATAGCACACACATCCACACGCACACACTCACTTTAAACAAACACACTGTAGCACCCACTCCACACACTTTATAGCACACACTCACTTTAAACAAACACACTGTAGCACCCACTCCCCACACTTTATATTTATTGATGAAGGATTGCACTACAACTCGTACACCTTACTGTAAATTGTACCTAAATTGTACCTCATCCCATTTCTGCTTTGCACTATATAGTACTGTACATTAGTACACTGCATAGTATTGTATATTATATGGTAACTCAGTTACGTCTATTCTGCATCAAACATTGTACATATGTCTATACTGAACACTGTGACCTCATTTTCTACTTCTAAATGACATGCTATACTATGTTATTTGATACTATCTTGTCTAGCACAGTCTCTGGAGCGTAACAGTAAGAAGCATTTTGTATGAAAGTATTCTGTACTTCTGTATGACAACTATTAAAGAAACTTGAAACTTACCGTCTTCTCCAGAGTCAGACAAGAAGATTTCCAAGGGGTACTTTCACTGAAAAACAACACAGATACATTTTGCACATAATGTCACACATATCCCAAGATATGCACTGTAGTGAGAGTTAATGAGTTTGAATATCTCCTCCTGTGATGTCATCAGAGGACACTTAATAATTGTGTCATGTTAATATTGAAATTCTTTATTCGGAATAACCCCTTGAGATGTAGCATCTCGTTTTCGAGGGGCTCCTAACACAATACAACGTATGTACATTTTCAGAAGAAAAGATAATAATAATAATACGTACGTGTGCGTACGTGCGTGCGTGTGTCTGTGTTGGTAATTGGAGCAGGTAAGGGGCCCAATACAGCACACCCACCACTACTGATCAGCCCTGCTGTCTAACTGCTCCGGCACCAACATCACAGAACAGACCACAACTGACTACTCCCCCCCCCGCAAGCATTTGTTTAAACTGATTAGACCCTGGGGAACTGTGCGATTACATGCCACCCCGCCGCTAACTTTTCCTGCATAATTGAATGCAGTGTGTGTAACTTCCGATAACCTTGGCAATTATAGGCTTATGCAAACACGGTCAGCTGTGCTGCCAAGCTGGAGCTTCTGAGGACGGGAGAGATTACATTAGAAACAGATGAGAGCTGAATTTCACACCTCCGAACTAGACGTCAAGAAATGACATATGTTGCGATAAAAATTATATTATATTAATTGTGTTCACTTGTATATATCTGTATATCTGTATATCTGTGTATCTGTATATCTGTGTATCTGTATATATCTATGAATGGTAATACAAAAAAATTATAATACATTCAAAACCATTTTTAAGTAAATATTCAGTATGCAGTGACTTTACGTTAATATACCTGGAATCTGTATTAGTGGTATTAGTGGTGTTACGAAGGATCAGATTAAACCGAATATATATATTTATTTATTGATATATATTGCATAGTATTTGTATATCGTTTGATATCCCCTGTATATTCCTTGTACATATACACGGAATATCCCTTTAGCCCAGACCATAATAGTTCATTCTCCTATTGGACAGCGGTCCACCGGCGCCAGGGACCGGCCTCCGGAGCCAGGTTCAAAGTCACCGTCAAGATGTGTCTGGACATGCCCGGCCTTGCCCAGGGATACGCGACAGAAATGAGATTGGAACTAGTTTGTTCACCGTGCGTATAAATACGGCGCAGGTGAATGTAGAAGCCCCTTCTTCCCTTACCTCCGTACCCTTCGTCCACTTAGTATGTTACCGATAAGTTGAAGCCTCACCCACGATACAACGTGCGGTGAAGTATGGCCTGTTTGGCCTCAGAATAGAGCATCGAGACCGCGTGCGAATTAGTAACTGAATTGTCAGAGTTTGGCGCTATACCGTCGAGTGCGACATATTTCTATTAAGTCTTTAATAGTCTATTTGTGTATAGTGTATCGTGCGGTTAGAATTCTACAGTGACCAGCATCTCCAACGCTTTCTCGTATTAGCTAGAGTTCTTATCCAGGCTGGGCCGACCGCATGGCGCTTTCACCCGAGGAGACCTAGACGAGAGCCGTATGGACATGTACACTGGATTAATCTACCCGACGACTACATAGCCCTTTGCGGCTGGAATATATTTGCTTTGGTCCTGTGATTTATGGAGCGGAGAACCAGCCAGCGCTGCACGTGTTGGATTTACCCCGAGAGGAGTCAAGTCGAGTCGGCGCCCAGAGAGCCTGAGGTCGACTAGCTTTCTTCCCTGTGGAGCTACAGTCTACAAGAGAACCAAGCTGTATTCGTCTGTGGATCAAGAGGCTACTGCACCGGCTTCTGTACCTGAAGTCTCCCTAGTCATCGTTGACCAGACGTCCTACTACCGACAGATCTTCTACCCCCCTGCTGGCTTACAACCAGTGGGAACCCCTTCCAGTATCTCCCGCTATTACTAGTGCACCATAGATATAATTCCCTCAGATTCAGGTTGTATAATTACCTCCTGCGTAACCAGAGAATGGACATTCGTTATTGATTTGCCTACGCATATTCCTTTGCCTTACAAGTGCATTCAAAGAATAATGTAAAGTATCCTATGTACCTTTTGCTCCATTAAATACTTGATTAATACCTTTGACTGGAACCGATTTCATTGTGGGAAGTGTTCATCATATTCATATATCGTGTACTGTATGGCCAGTAATTAAAGTACATAAAGCGGTAGTGGTTTAATGATACCATACTTATCAATACAGTCAGGGAATTGTACCCCTCAGTTACAATTGGTCCTTCGAGCCGGAGGGTAACTAGTGTAATATTAATATAGTGGTATTAATATTGACATGGCCTATGATGAACACTCCACAAAACGGTTCTCCTAAAGTAGATCGCCCGCAGCGTAGACGGCAGACACCTCAGTACTTAGAGGATTACGTTGCCAGTATACTACCTAGCCTTCTACAGACGGTAAACGCGGAAAAAGTAGATAGTAAAATTATGTCCGACCCTATCGCCCAGGTTACCCCGCCAATAGAGGCCCTAGTGGGTTCTAATGTAACTGACCAAGCTCACGGTAGGGACCAGGAAGGACCTGACACGACTTTACCCCCCGCCAAGACCGAAGAAGTAGTCCCCGGAGAGCTCCAGGATAAAGACGGCTCTCCAGGGATGGAACTCTACCCGCTACAAGAAGAAGAGACCCCGGAGATGGATCTCCAGGACTCGCCACAGGAGAGCAGATCTCCAACGAGTACTGCCGGGAGCGGATCACCTCAACCAGCGTCTTCCCCCAGCGGGGTGGACAAGATGCTGGCACAGGCATTCCTCGCCAGCCTAGCAGCCTCTACAGAGCGCGATCGACTCCAAGCACAGATGCTTAGCGAGCGCGAACATTCTTCAATGGAAAGAGAACGCATTCAAGCGCAGCAACGGAGCGACGAAGATCGTATACGTCTAGAGATTAGACGCCTTCAAGCGGAAGAGAATATGCTAAGAGACCGGGCCGAAGCAGAGCGCGCCGCCGCCGAAGCAGAGCGTGCCGCCGCCGAAACCCAGCGCGCCGCTGCCGGTGCCCAAAGTGAAGCAGAGCGCGACATCGCTCTCACCAAGCGCGAAGCAGAGCGCGACATCGCTCTCACCAAGCGCGAAGCCGAGCGCGACCGATTACAAGCGCAGATAATGGAGCAGCTGATCGCCAGGGCGACACCCCCTCCCTCCACACGGGGTTCCAGGGCCTCGTCAAGACACGGGTCAAGGGCACCCTCCCCTACCCGATCAAACGACCCTGAGCCCGACCACCAGAGAGAGCCTATACCCCCCTCCGAACTCCTTCCCCGACCGGTCCACGCGAGGACCAGCTACAAGGAAGAAACGGTCTACACCGCGGAGAGGCTAAATAGACGACTACAGGATCTAGAGGACCTGCCAGAACAAGAAGAAGAGGGAGAGGAGGAGAGTCAAGCCCGACAGCAGCACAGAACTCCATAGGACCAGGAGGTCCAGGACAGCCCAGGCTCTACCCCCGCGGCTCTGCGCTACAGACCCCCGACTCAATTCACGGGTGAGCTTGACGCACGACCAGCCCCGAGGAATAGCACCTGGATACGCGGGCCATGGTACCCAGCAGGTACCAGCCCACCAAGAGGCGTAAGAGGAGACTCGCCTAGGAGGCCTCTCTTCCAACGCTCACCGATGTGCCAGCCATCCATGGCATCATACATTGGCACACCGACGTTTCCGGACTTCACCCACGAGAACAGAGCACAGTACACCGAGCTACGAATGTGCCTAGAGACAATGATGTCCGATGTAACTGACGAACCGTACAAGTATGCTATCCTACTGAAGCACCTCAAGGTGCCCCGAGCGCACAATATAGCGCTGGCCTATGCCACCTCTACTACCCCATACACAGCGGCTCTAGCAGCACTCGACCAAAGATATGGACGTATATGGGATTACGTAATACAAGAGATAAGGCATATTGACCGCCTACCCCCAGCCACAGACAATCGCTCACTAGATGACCTGTCTATCAAAGTATAATCCCTGGTAGGGATGCTGGGGGCGCAAAGAGAAAAGGGTATGCACGAACTGTACGCAAACTCTAATGTCGAGAGGATTTTAGAGAAGCTTCCGCCCGCCCGACAAGAGCGCTTCAGGCGGCAAAGAGACCACCGTGATCCTAACGGTCCCGAGCCATCCCTCCTAGACCTAGCCGACTTCCTAGCGAGAGAAGTCAACAGCCTACGGTTGGATACGTTCATGCGGAGCACCCCAAGCTCCAGAGAGGGACCTAGGAGAACAAACGATGGCCGAAGATTGGTGACCGTCATGCACCAATCAGAACCAGTACCGAGCAGCAAGAACCACAGTACCCCCTCGATGAAAGAGAAGTGGAAGATGGTGTGCCCGTACTGCGAGAAAGAACACTGGTTGTCACAATGTGACACATTCAAGAAGATGACCGCCGACGAGGTGGGTCAATGGATAAAGTCCAACCGACGCTGTTACCGATGTGCGCGCAGTCACATGGCAGCCGACTGCCGCTTAAAGAAGAGGTGTAGCCGGTGTGACGGAGCCCACCTAGATGTCCTACACGACAGTAACAGAAGAAAGCCCACACCCTCAAGCAGCACAAAGGCAAGTGTTATGTACATTGACCCCGCCAGCAGCGGGGGCGCCCGAGTGCTCTTAAAGGTGGTCCGCGTAACACTGAGTTACCAAGACAAGGTCATGGACACTTACGCCGTCCTTGACGACGGGTCAGAGAAGACCCTTCTCCTCGCGTCCGCTGCGGCCCAGCTGGGGCTGCGGGGGAGCGAAAACCAGATGACGATTCGGACAATAAGAAGAGATCTAAAGACGATAAAGGGCGAGAATGTCTCCTTCACTATCGCAGCAAGCGGGCAGCCAGAGAGACGGTATAGGATTACTAATGCTTTCACCAGCCAAGAAATAGGCCTGTCGCAGTACACCTACCCCATCGCCAAGCTGATGGATAAATATGTGCACCTGCGTCAACTACCTATCCCGCTCATAGACGGTGCCACCCCGACCCTGCTGATAGGCTCCGACCATGCAGACCTCATAGTCCCGATAGACCGGGTCCACACAGGGCCCAGAGGCTGTCCTGCAGCAGTCGAGACCCGCCTAGGATGGACATTACAAGGCCCCCTCGCTAAGTCTCTTAACCGAACAGCAGCCACTAGCTGCCTCCACTCCAGAGTGACAGAAGAAGACACCACCCTCCTACAGCATGTCGAGAGGCTATGGACACTAGAGACAATGCCCTTTAAGAACGAAAAGAAAGACATTCGTTCCAAGGAAGACATTTACGCCATAGCACTCCTCGAGCAAGGGACAAAGAGAGTCAAAGTCAATGGAGTGATGAGATACGCAACTCCACTCCTGAGGCGAGAGGGTATGCCCACCTTCCACGCCCCAAAAGAAGCGACGGAGCGGTATCTATTGAACACAGAGCGGCGCCTAGCCAGAGACCCCGCTCAAGAGACTGTGTACCGCGCTGAGATTAACAAGCTAATCACAGCGGGACACATAAAGAAAATTGACATTAAAGAGGCCGATCAGACGACCGAATCATGGTACGTGCCGCACCACAAAGTCCACCACAACGGCAAGGATCGTATTGTGTTCAACTGCAGCTACCAGATCGGATCACAAAATCTGAATAAAGAGCTCTTGCCCGGCCCAACACTCGGCCCCTCCCTACTAGGCGTGTTACTACGTTTCCGCCAAGACAAGGTGGCCATCAGCGGCGACATCAAAGGGATGTTCCTGCAGGTGAGACTAGTGGAGGAGGACAAGCCCCTGCTGCGGTTCCTATGGAGAGAGAGGATCGGGGATGAGCAACCAGCCATCTATCAATGGGAAGTCCTCCCTTTCGGAACCACATGCAGCCCATGCTGTGCTACGTTTGCACTGCAAAAACACGTCGCAGAGGACCCAGCAGCTGATGAAGAGGTCCGAAAAAGTGTAGAAAATAGTTTCTACGTGGACAACTGTCTGCAAAGCGTCTCGACGCCAGAAGAAGCCGAGGCCCTTCTACTCAAGCTCCGCGCCTCCCTGATCAAAGGCGGCTTTGATCTCAGGCAGTGGGCCAGCAGCGACCCGCAAGTATTGCGCAGCCTCTCCCCCGAGGACAAGGCAGCAAGCAGCGAGACCTGGATGGCGACCATCCCAGGAGAAGCCCAAGAAATGACATTAGGACTAGTCTGGCGCTTCAAAACAGACTCGCTCCATTATAAACACACACCCCTGACCAAGGAGCAGGGAAGGTCGACTGCACTACCGACCACCAGACGGAGTGTATACAGAACACTCGCAAGACAATATGACCCGTTGGGATGTATTCTACCTTACACCACCAGGGCAAAGATGATTGTAAGAGCGTTATGGGACAAGGACCAGGGCTGGGACGACCCCATACCCGAACACCTTGCATCCACATGGAGAGAGTGGGAGACGGAACTCAGCTCACTCCCAGGTGTTAACATACGCCGCAGCTACTTCCCACCCACAGTGAGGCCGGAGACGTGCCAGATGGACCTGCACGTCTTCAGCGATGCCTCCGAAGTAGCCTACGGTTCGGTGGCCTACTTGCGTGCCCGAGAGGAGGGAGGAGAAATACATACTGCCTTCATCCTGGCCCGCTCAAGAATAGCCCCACGAAAGCAACAATCCATCCCGCGTCTAGAGCTCTGCGCAGCCCTAGCAGGAGCGCAACTCGCCACGTTAATCCAACGTGAACTCACCATTCCGGTGCAAAGAACAATCTTGTGGTCAGACTCCACGACAGTACTCACATGGATCCGGTCTGATTCGTGCAGATACAAGGTCTTCGTGGGAGTCAGAGTCACAGAGATTCAAGATTTAACAGAAGTAGCAAGCTGGAGGTATGTGGACACAAAACACAACCCAGCTGACGTCATCACCCGGGGAATGTCCCTGGATGACCTCACTCGTCACAACCTATACAGTGACGGGCCAGAGTTCCTCAAGCTCCCGGAAGAAGAGTGGCCTACACCCACCCCACGGGAAGCGAGTAAAGAGGAGGCAGAAAACAAGAAATCTATGTTCTGTGGATTGAACACACTCGTCTCCACAGACCCCGACATAGACGATTGCCTCACCCTAGAAAGTGCGCAGCTAAAGACATTCCTGTGGCACCACCCAGAGGTTCAGCTCACTACTGACATTACTGCAGCTGACTACGAAGAAGCGGAACTTCTTCTACTACAAAGAGCCCAGAGAGACTCGTTCCCCGATGAGCTAGACTGTCTACAGGGAGCAAAGCCCGTCCCATCAGACAGCAGACTGCTCCACCTAGCCCCCGAGAGCGACACCCATGGTCTCATCAGAGTGGGTGGTCGTCTGCGGAGAGCCCCAGACTTACCGGATGACGTCAAGTACCCGATAGTCTTAAACAGCCGACACAAGGTCACAGAGCTGATCATAAAGAAATACGACGAGGATGTGCATCACGCCGGGGCAGAGAGAGTCTTCGCGGAGATCAGACGTCGTTATTGGATACTGCAAGGGAGAGAAGCAGTGCGGCGCTTCCAGCGAACCTGTCTAGACTGTCGTAAGTGGCGAGCGCAGCCCAGTATACCCCGGATGGCTGACCTACCTCCCTGTCGCCTCCGACTCGGCGACAAGCCCTTTCACTCCACCGGTATGGACTGTTTCGGCCCGCTGTATATAAAGAAAGGAAGAGGCACCGAGAAGCGGTGGGGTATTGTATTCAAATGCATGACCACCCGAGCGATGCATATAGAACTCCTTCCAACCATGAGCACAGACTCATTCCTTATGGCCTTCCGAAGATTCACATCGCGGAAAGGTAAACCGTCTATATTGTTGTCTGATCACGGGACAAACTTCAAAGGCGGAGAAAGAGAGCTGAGAGAGAGCTTCCAAGCTATGGGCCCAGAACTTAAGACCCACCTCGCTCCATACCAGATTGACTTCCAGTTTAATCCCCCGAACGCACCTCACTTCGGTGGAACTTGGGAACGAGAAGTACGTTCAATAAAGACAGCCATGTACGCCGTGCTTGGGGCCCAGACCGTGGCGGAAGAAGTCTTAATGACAGTCCTCACGGAGATCGAGGGAGTATTGAACTCAAAGCCCCTCGGTTACGTCTCAAGTGATGTAGCAGATGTCGACCCAGTCACCCCCAACACACTCTTGATGGGGCGGCTGGACCCCGCGCTACCACAGACAATGTACAGGCCTGAAGAAGCGAACGGCCGAAGAATGTGGAGGTACAGTCAAGTATTGGCTGACAAGTTTTGGAACAGCTTCCTACTCCACTACCTACCGTCTCTACAGACCCGCCAGAAATGGGTGAAAGAGAGAGACAATTTGACAGAAGGAACAGTCGTCATGATTATCGACCAGTCACTACCCCGAGCTATGTGGCCGGCTGGCCGCGTAAGCAAAGTGATCACCGGTGCTGACGGAAAGGTCCGAGCAGCCGAAGTGCTCGTCCAAGGGCGGACCTACACCCGACCCGTGGCGAGGCTAATAGAACTGCCAAGGCTCCCCAATACCATCGATGACGACCATGACCCCATGACTTTGTGAACTGACCGATCCCTCACAACAGACATTGAGTAGTGGACAGTGCGGTTAATCTGTCTCTGCTTAGCTAATTAGGTGGGACTAATTAGGGGGCGGCTGTTACGAAGGATCAGATTAAACCGAATATATATATTTATTTATTGATATATATTGCATAGTATTTGTATATCGTTTGATATCCCCTGTATATTCCTTGTACATACACACGGAATATCCCTTTAGCCCAGACCATAATAGTTCATTCTCCTATTGGACAGCGGTCCACCGGCGCCAGGGACCGGCCTCCGGAGCCAGGTTCAAAGTCACCGTCAAGATGTGTCTGGACATGCCCGGCCTTGCCCAGGGATACGCGACAGAAATGAGATTGGAACTAGTTTGTTCACCGTGCGTATAAATACGGCGCAGGTGAATGTAGAAGCCCCTTCTTCCCTTACCTCCGTACCCTTCGTCCACTTAGTATGTTACCGATAAGTTGAAGCCTCACCCACGATACAACGTGCGGTGAAGTATGGCCTGTTTGGCCTCAGAATAGAGCATCGAGACCGCGTGCGAATTAGTAACTGAATTGTCAGAGTTTGGCGCTATACCGTCGAGTGCGACATATTTCTATTAAGTCTTTAATAGTCTATTTGTGTATAGTGTATCGTGCGGTTAGAATTCTACAGTGACCAGCATCTCCAACGCTTTCTCGTATTAGCTAGAGTTCTTATCCAGGCTGGGCCGACCGCATGGCGCTTTCACCCGAGGAGACCTAGACGAGAGCCGTATGGACATGTACACTGGATTAATCTACCCGACGACTACATAGCCCTTTGCGGCTGGAATATATTTGCTTTGGTCCTGTGATTTATGGAGCGGAGAACCAGCCAGCGCTGCACGTGTTGGATTTACCCCGAGAGGAGTCAAGTCGAGTCGGCGCCCCAGAGAGCCTGAGGTCGACTAGCTTTCTTCCCTGTGGAGCTACAGTCTACAAGAGAACCAAGCTGTATTCGTCTGTGGATCAAGAGGCTACTGCACCGGCTTCTGTACCTGAAGTCTCCCTAGTCATCGTTGACCAGACGTCCTACTACCAACAGATCTTCTACCCCCCTGCTGGCTTACAACCAGTGGGAACCCCTTCCAGTATCTCCCGCTATTACTAGTGTACCATAGATATAATTCCCTCAGATTCAGGTTGTATAATTACCTCCTGCGTAACCAGAGAATGGACATTCGTTATTGATTTGCCTACGCATATTCCTTTGCCTTACAAGTGCATTCAAAGAATAATGTAAAGTATCCTATGTACCTTTTGCTCCATTAAATACTTGATTAATACCTTTGACTGGAACCGATTTCATTGTGTGAAGTGTTCATCATATTCATATATCGTGTACTGTATGGCCAGTAATTAAAGTACATAAAGCGGTAGTGGTTTAATGATACCATACTTATCAATACAGTCAGGGAATTGTACCCCTCAGTTACAAGTGGTATCAGTGGTATTAGTGGTATTAGTGGTATCAGTGGTATCAGTGGTATTTGTGGTATCAGTGGTATTAGTGGTATCAGTGGTATCAGTGGTATTTGTGGTATCAGTGGTATTAGTGGTATCAGTGGTATCAGTGGTATCAGTGGTATTAGTGGTATCAGTAGTATCAGTGGTATTAGTGGTATCAGTGGTATCAGTGGTATCATCAGTGGTATTAGTGGTATCAGTGGTATCAGTGGTATCAGTGGTATTAGTGGTATCAGTGGTATCAGTGGTATTAGTGGTATCAGTGGTATCAGTGGTATCAGTGGTATTAGTGGTATTAGTGGTATCAGTGGTATCAGTGGTATCAGTGGTATCATCAGTGGTATCATCAGTGGTATTAGTGGTATCAGTGGTATCAGTGGTATCAGTGGTATCATCAGTGGTATTAGTGGTATCAGTGGTATCAGTGGTATTAGTGCGTCTCTGATCTAAAGCCTTGGCTCACAACGTGGTCTTGTTCAGGAGAGCAACATGGAGGTGAGGCTGCTCCTACCAGGAGGTTCTTCTTTGGTTTGTTTTGTTCTGCCTTCAAACACCACCTGGCAGTCAGAGTGAGATAGTAGTGAACAGATTCCACAGATAGACAGAGACAGAGAGGATCAGGAGAGTCCACACACATACACACACAGACACACAGACACACACACACACACACACACACACAGACACACACACACACACACACACACAGACACACGTACCCACACACACACAGTCAGTGAACAGTTACCACACGGAAACAGAGAGATATACAGAGACAGAGAGAGAAAGGTCCACACACACACACAGTCCAAAAGATCTCAGACCTCAGCACATCAGAAAACGGGCCGGTGACGGTGCAGTTGTCTGAATGTCTTTTTTTGCTGAATAGATGACATTCTATGGTTCAGGTTTGGTTTACTGTAGGTTGTGGGTATTTTTTAAGAAATACGAAAAAATAACCCAGATAGTAAAAGTGCAAAAATCTATTCAGTGTTAAAATTGCATCAGAATCATCGTTTTGGTTGAGGGTGATCATTTATTTAGCTAATGTGGACAACTGGTGGCATTGTTATTGTAGCAGGGTGGATTATCCCTGCTTCGTGGGAACGGTTGCTGGCAGTCAGGAGGTAGCTGGACACAGTAGAACTCTGTCTGACTGCACCCTCGTCTTTGGGCCTGGGGCGTCGACTGGAGGCTGTTAGTGTGAGTGGATGGGGCCCGGGATTTACCAACCTGGTCTGGTACTCTGGTCTTCCTTCCCTGCCACAGGGCGGTCAGCAGTACTCCCCAACACGCTCCCACTCCTCTCAGTTGCTCCTTAGACCCTCCCACACCTTGTGACTGAATTGTAATCAAATACTCTGAGTTCCCCCCGCAAGCAGTACCCTCCCTCAATGACCCTAGAAACCTTACAATGAAAAGGGGAGAGTTGGGTAGGAAGAGGTTAATCATATATACGTTACCCACACCAAAAGAGTTAATGCTGGGCACAGGAATGGACACGCACACAGAACCCCATTCAAGTCTTTATGTTAATTATACTGTCAGTTACAATTATTTAATAGGAGTGGTCTACTGAACTGAAGTCCTACTATAGCTCCGGTGTGTAACTCAATACCTCATAAACACGTATATTTTGCACCCACCTCTGGGTTAATATCAGGGATAATATACTTCACTGTGTTTGACTCATCACCCACGTCTGGGTTTTCACCCTGTATAATACCTCAAAAGGCTTTAATTATACGGCCAGAATAATACCTCAAAAGGCTTTAATTATAATGCACCAGGTCTGTAACTTCCCCACAGGGAAGGGTTAATTGAATGGGAAAATATTAATAAACACACATGTTATCACGCTCAAAGAAAAGGAAATAAAACAAAAGTGTGGACCCACAATTACCAAAACAAAAGCCCTATGCTAATGCCGGCATGGAATGTTTGGGGTCTGTAGTTAGCACCGTTAACTTCGCCCGCAGGCCGCACCACACTGTGTAACGTGCAATAGATCCTGGGCACCGAAGCCCTAATGTTACTCTACCAAAATGGCGGCCGCGCCGCTCCACCACCGTCCGGGTGGCAAGATGGCGTCGAACACTCTCGTCGCAGGTGCTAGCAAGCGGGGCTGGAGCAGAGAGGCAGTGTTGGCCGATGACGACCTCTGCTGGTGGGGAAGAACTCCCGTGTCCTGCAGGCAGCCAGGTGCAGGTCTGGTCGTAGGCTGGCGTAGCAGACTGGTTGCAACTTGCAGGCAGCCGGAGCAGACTGGTTGTAGAGCTGGTGCTGGGTCGACACGCGGATCTAACGTTCCCTCACTCACACTGCAGCTAAACTCTGGGTCCCAAACAGCCCTTCTGCTGGACGAGATATATTCTAACGCAGGGTGCTGATTGATTGATTGATTGAATTGATTGATTGATTGATTGATTGAAAACGTTATTAACAGATTGCAGAATGGGTACAATACAGTACAGCTCAATACACACAATTGTTAAGGGGATGCAGACCAGAGAAAGACTTTCGTCTTGTTTACATCAGGGTCCCCCATTTTCAATTCATCAGGACATATATGACATACATGACATACAGATATTCAGTACTGCTATATCTATACATTTATGACATACCAGATTTGCAAATACAGTACTGTGTGTGATACAGAAGGAGTCAAGAAAAGGGAGTATATACATTTGACGTAGAAACTGTACATTGTACACTGTACTCCTAAGCACCGTTCCTCTTCGCGACACACTGGCGGGGCGCCTCACTAGAGGAAATAACTTTAACTTTAAGCCCAACTCGGCTATACCGTTCTTATTCTAGGATAACCCGTGGTATATCACTAGGGAATTCAGGGAGAAACATGCAACACGCTACTACGTTTGCTGATAGAGGATAACCCGTAATATACTCAAGTTCAATACGGGGCTCCTCGAGACACGTCTGTTCACAACAAAGGTCCCGACTCGAAGAGGCTCTCTTCCCGGTTTCCCCTTCCATATATGTCCTCCCATCTCTCTCTGTCTGCTACTGCCCCCTGCTGGTCCCGCCTGCCAGTCACACAAGAGAAAGGATGGTAGAATAATCCAGTACTGCCGCTTATAATCCATATTCCAGCGATAGAAGTTGGAGACGCTTGTGTCATTGTTCGTGTGAATCTCAATGAAACTAATTAAAATGTCTTGGTGCAGAAAGGGGAGACAAAAAGGCAAGTCAGCAGCTCTGAATAATAAGCAATACTTCCGGCTGCTACATTATGTTAGAAAACACAGAATCAACACTGAGTCAATGTTGACGACAAAATGTCAGCAAAAAGTCAACGTTGATTCACCGTTATTCACATTGATCCTTCAACACTCATTCAACATTGTTTCTGTGTCAGTTTGCTCTCGGGGAACGCGCTCCCAAAAGAAAGTGATGCTATCGGTAGGTCGATGGGGTGAGGGATGCTATTGCGCCCCGATGTGGCAAGACAGTGTGGCTCAGTCCCAATTCCACCCCTAAACACTCTCCTTTAATTTTGAGTGACACTCAATTAGAAGGGTTAGTGAGTGACATATCAGAAAGGGACGCCCAGCGAGCCGGCGGAGTGGTTCTGCCGTCGCAACGCCTGCTGGGACAGCAAAGCACTTTTGATTTTGTCTCAATTTCATCAAGGGAGCATCTGGGGGGGGCTGAGCAGCCACTCTGTCTTCACTCCCCTCGTCTCGCTCTTTCTGTTTTAGTTTATCCATGGACCTAAGTGTGTCTGACTCTTACCACCAAACCTGCACGGAGTACAGCGTATGACGTATATCATGCCACTTAGGGTACCTTGTGTATACTGCACCTGTGTATACTGTTTACTTTACTTACTTATACTACTCATTCAGGTTCTAATTCTTTATTGCCCATATGTATTGTAACATAATGTAACGGGTGGTACCGCGAAGCGCAGTCATGATGGACTTCAGATGTTGTGAAGTGACTGGGGCGAGTAGCGGTGCTATGGGTTAAACTCACTATCACCCTTAACACTTTCCACGCCAGACCTGATGATTGTCGGGTTAACTCGCCGAACGTTCAGCGCCAGACCCGAGTATAGTCGGGTTTTGGTCGTTATTTCTTTTATTCGCTATTTCCATTCATATCCATCCAGGGAGCCTGATGTTATCATTGGGAATGGGTCTGAGATCTGAGAAAGTCCAATACCGCCGCCTGGTGGGTTGCGGCCTGTATTGCACATCCTTTGAAACTCTCTGTATTCGGGTGTCCGTTGATGAAATAGGTCCGGGCGGACTTGTCCTAGTCGGGCATGACAAGTGCTTATAACGCATGGATTTATAAGAATCAAACACTCCCGATTCATGTTTTTTGGTGGATTATGTTATGGACACGATCAACATCAATACTTGGAATGGCGATCAGATACTTCTTTTTGGAGTACAAAAGTTAAGGGCTATATGGTATCAATCTTGCGTTGATTCAATAATTCCTTCATTGCAATCGGACCGTATGTGTGTAATGTACTGTGTAACGTATTCCGTTGGTGACGATCAAAGCATAAAAAAACTACCCCCCCCCCCCCCCACCCTTTCATGCATTCATGATGAAACATAATACCGATAATATAGAGTTGATTTAGAAATAGTAGCGTATACAGGCGAGAAACGGCACGGTTTTTAGTGAAATGCACGTATTACTGCATAGCGTCGTTTTCTGGGATTAGACAGGATTACTCTAAAACTATACTCATATTCACCACGGTATAAAACGGGAATGTATGGATGAAAAAAATATTTCTTTTTCACAAATTGAACGATAGATACTCGATGTCAAATGGGCAATATTATTATATCCATAGCTATAATATATAATATAGTTTTAGCCCTGCAAACACCGCCACGTATTCCTATACTTTAAAGCGCTGGCCTTTCACCAGTAACAGTAAACAGCACCCTCTGGCGCTGAATGAGTTAAAAGACACATAGACACGTTACAAAGCAGTGACTTCACCTCTTGGTGTAGCGGTCTGTGCTGTTGCCCGCAGCGTGGGAGACCCGGGTTTGAAACTCCCTCGGGCATCGAAGTTTACGGTGACGATGTCACAACCGCTACACATATATAACTGATAGAGCATACAGACTTTGGTTACACTGTTTACATTCTCATATTCTTATATTCAGAGTTAATTAAATTGTTTACACAGTTTATTTAAAAATAAATCTCATATTTTTTATATTCAGATACAATTTGATTGCCTATATTTATGTCTTTCTACTATTACCCTGCCAATACCTGTACCTCCCCTCCCCCTTACCCCATGCTGCTATGACACCCAGATTTCCCCAAGGGGATCAATAGAGGAATATCTTATCTTGTCTTATCTTGACCTCTTCAGCCCCTCCTCCAACCGGTCCATCCGTGTCTCCCGACTACGTCTTGAACGTCTTCCTGCACAAGGAGACACACGGGGGCCAGGACACATTTGTCATGGAAAGTTTACACAAAGCTTTTTTTTTTATTACCTTTTTCTCAGACCTCACAGGATGTCACTAACTTGTTCATTCACGGTTATCAAGGTTACTCACGGTTATCCTCTCTGCCCCCCCCTAGTGGCGGTTCACAGGCACGGCACTGTGCTTCGCCTCTATGACACTGTGTGGCCTTATCATGATAAATGGATGGGATTGCACTTGAAAGAAAATAATGAGAAAAGAACAGTTCAACAGTTAATTTTCGCGACGGAGGGAATGCTTTCCCATCTTCCTCCATCTGAGACAAAGCAGCACTATGTCCTGGCGATCAGGAAGATGTCACACGCCTCTGAATATCCCTATGGATACTTCCCGTCTAGAAGAGGAGAAATTAATTAATTTCTGTGGCGGGAGAACATGTTTTCACCGCCCGTCTTCACCCCCGGACGCTTTCCCATCCAATTGTGTCCTTGTTTATAATAACACTGAGCCAGTTCTGTCTCCCAAGACAAAGAGTATATATGCATCCAAAAATAAGTATGCATACTCAAATAATCTTGGAGTGGGTGCTGATGTTGCTGTAGACCGCCATGGGTCCATGCAAAGGTATGGATATGTATAGATTACAATATGTATATGTTGTGGATCACATTATAGTATATGGACCCATGAGGGTATACCATATATAATTATATATAGATACTGTATACTGCAGAATTATTGTATATTGTAATATTGCAAGATAAATATGATATGATATTTTGGCCAGTCCTGTTTTCATATCTAAATATTAAATATTTTGTGGACACATAGGGAAGACTGTAAGGTTTGGGGTTTTGCTCTCCTCTGGGAGCAAAGGCCCTAGCGTTGCCCAATGGTAATTACCTGTCTATCTGCCCTGATTGCACTCATTGGTACCTGCCTGGCATAGTTAGTGTATAGTTAAGTTGGCTTTATATGTTCTTCCTGGTTACTATTCAGATTGTCAGTCGATCACTGAACCTTACCGTGAGTACTACTATGCATTCTGTCAAAGCCTTATTGCTCCTTGCCACGGAGGATACGTTTGTTCGCCATGTATAGTAAATTGCTGTGTCTTGCCTTTTGATTATGTAAACTTACTGTGTGCTTATGTAGCACCGTCGCCCGTTGTGTGTATTTTGTAATGTGTTTTGGAGACAACGTTTTCTCCCCTTTGCTTTCCCCATTATTATATATATAGTTCAGTTTATTGTTTGTGGTTTGCGTTTTTTGGAGACTTGTTTTCTCCCCTTTGCTTTCCCTCTTTTTGGAGACGAGTACTCTCCCCTTTTGTTTGCTTACCGTTGTCGGCACGTACGCCTTTTAAATAAAACAATACCTTTGTTTGAGAATCAACACCTGTCTCTCGTCTATCCGTTCTAATCTGCACTGCACCTGGGTCCAATGCACCTACCCAACTCATAACAGAAGACATTGTATAATAAGTTATGGAAGCATTAGAAATAACTCTACAGTATATCTCCACTGTATGATGTATGTATCTGCGTGAGTGATTATGAAAAAAACATGATAGATAGTGTTTGTTGTTTCTCGGATATTCATTAAACAGTTGAGGGCCAGCATGCAATTAAACTACCACCACTGCTGCTAGAAAAAGAAAACATTATCATTTAGCCCAATATCTTTACTAACAAGTAGTGGATAACAATCACACAAATATTCAGTGTAACCATGGCATGAATGAAAGCACTCCAAAAAGACAAGATTCACCTCAGGTTTACCAGAATCAGAAATTCTCAGATATTCACTGGATATAAAGAATACGCAGGATTTTTACTTGGTTATCAGGTTATAACCATACGATATACTGTAGACAATCATGATGCAGTTTTCTTTTGGCCATTGGTCCAACTTATTATTTATTATTATTTACAGCACAAGTAAATAAATAAGTAAGTACATTTTATATAGCACCTTTCAAGATACAGGATCACAAAGTGCTTTCCAGTCAAAAAGCATCAAACATCATCAGCAATACATAGAACAAATCAAACACACCAACTAGAAAGTATAATACAAAGTAAAAACAAGATAAGACTAGCCAAATGCCTGTCTGAACAGTAGAGTTTTTAGCAGTTTTTTAAAAGAGTTGCATGATTCTATTGATCTCAGAGAGAACGGGAGGGCATTCCACAATTTGTGAGCATGAGCTACCTGAAAGGCACGATCACCCCGGGTT
Organism: Notolepis coatsorum; assembly: GCF_963971535.1. Taxonomy (NCBI): domain Eukaryota; kingdom Metazoa; phylum Chordata; class Actinopteri; order Aulopiformes; family Paralepididae; genus Notolepis; species Notolepis coatsorum. The sequence continues at coordinate 109,415,033 of NC_140172.1, read as the reverse complement.
GCAAGTCGGGTTCTAGGGACAGACAGTCAAAGTTTGTCAGAGGATCTAAGGGCCCGGTTAGGTGAGTAAGTAAGTAATAAGTAGCATCTTAAAATGAACTCTAAATTTGAATGGGAGCCAGTGTATCTATCTAGGTCGTCCTCGGACGGGCCCTCCATCGGTGCTTCCAGTCATCCCGATCCTCCATGCATCTGGCTAGCTCGCCGGTGCATTCTGTTCCCGCATCTCTCCTGAGTACGTCCACGTAGGTTAACGTGGGACGTCCTCGTGATCGATGCCCGTGTGTTGGTTCCCACAGCACAAGTTTGCTGGTTGGCATCTCATGATGTCTCTGGCAGTGACCTGCCAGCCTCATTCTCCTGACTGCCACTTTCTCACTCACCCTTAGCACCCCCCATACAAGTTTGCATTAGTGTAGGGAGGCCAAAATAGGTGTGATATGAGACCTCTTATTGTTTCTAGTTGTCTAGCGGTCCAAAGCAGACTTATTTAAACAGGTAAAAAGTATGTTACAAGGGGTAGAAATAAAAGCGTGGATAATCATCTCCAGCTCTGCCTTGGATACGACAAATCTTAATTTAGCAATGTTCCTCAGTTGGAAGAAGCAGGAACAAGTGAGCTGACTAACATGATAATGAAAAGACAAAGTTTGAAAAAAAAAAAAAAGAACACCTATATTTCTTAGCTCATGCTGAGCACATAAGCTTAATGACCCAATGGAGTGCTTAATGATGGGGATCGGGGTTTCAGTTTTTTTAGCATTTAACTGAAGAAAGTTGTTGGACATCCATTCTTGTCTGGCCCCCAGGTAATCATTTAAAATAGACAGTTTGTTACACAGTGTTACACACTTAAAATAATACAGCTGGATATCATCAGCATAACAATTATAAGAGATGCCTTTAGAACAGCTGATAATCTGACCAAGAGGTAGCATATATAAAGAAAACAACATTGGTCCAAGAACAGAGCCCTGAGCCCTGACATGCAGCCTACTGGCCCACAGAAACAGAAAAACTACGATCAGCCAAATATGATGTGTGCCAATCTAGTGCAGATCCAGTATTAATACCCATATCATTAAGCCTACTCAAAAGGATACGATGATCAACTGTATCAAACGCTGCAGAAAGGTCCAACAACACCAGCAAAGAGCATTTCCCGTGATCTGCAGCAATCCCAATGTCATTTGTGACCTTGAGAAGGGCTGTTTCTGTTGAGTGCATGTTACGAAAAAATTATTGTAAATGGTCATATAAATTGTGAGCTTCTAACATATCTGTGAGCTGTTTGGATAGTAAAGACAGCTTAGAGATAGGCCTATAGCTATAGGGAGGTATAGTCTGACGTCACTGGTTGTTCCACCCGTATAGGGATTTATCATTGGGAAAATGGATTATCGGCTATTGTAACAATTCTGCCGCATGAACATTGGCAAGCTTTCCATTTTTGCACAAAATGAGTTCCCTTCTACCACTAACATGATTGTTTAAGCATTTTTGGTTGAAACAAAGGTAGTTATAATGTTTTTAATTTGTCGTAAAAAAAGAACTACAATTACCACTAGGCAGCCTGTTGTTCAGTACGCAGCCGCTACTGGTCTGTTTAGGCTGTTGCCTTTCCCCCGTCACGGGTCATAGTACCAAGCTAGCTAGCTAACGTTAACGTTACCCCGCTAAATGCTATGTCGTGAACCATTTAAAATCGGGGCATGTAGAGGAGTTTCGGGAATGAGTCAAATGTGCAGGTCCTCTTCTCAGACCTGTGGGGCATACACTTCACGGAATGTTGATAGCACTTGGTGCATCACAGTCACGAAAGGGGCTACCACGATAGCTAACTAACGTTAACGTTACAAGCTCAAACACCTTATACAGTAACTACTACTACTGTCGTGTCCATAAGTTCCCTGGCAGAATACTTTGTTTGTGAGGACAAAGGTATACAAAGAGGAGAGAACCATTTTAAATCGGGGCATGTTAGGAGTTTCGAGAATGCCGGCCAGCAAGCTAGCTAGCTACTAACGTTATAAACTATACACAATATGTACAACGACACAATGATTTACATAAGTATTTACAGTGATTTAATATGCAGTGAAATAATGTTATACAATTTAAATTATAAATACAAATATGGTAACGTGGTTGTGGCTTTTACAAATAGTGGTTAGCTTTAGAGATAAATGGCTATGATCACGGAGCACTAGTGTTGGGTGAAACAGATACTAGCCACAGATTCAGGGTCAGTTATTTTCCCATTGTACGAATTGTTAAGCTTATCGAATGTAAGGGAAATCTGATCCTAGGTCTGCGACTAAAACCAGGCGTCTACGTTGTGGTGACGTTAGTCAGCAGCGCCAAATGGTAGTGTAGTTTCCCAGCGAACGAAAACATAAACGTTGTTATTTTTCTACCTTTACGATTAATTGCGAATATTTTCATGTTGAGCTATAGATTGTGGATAAATACGCACAGAATGCCAATGTTAATGCTTTATTTATCTAAAACGAGCCTATTTAGAAATGGTCAATGGGGAAATACATTGCATTCCACAGAGGGTGGAACAGGAAAAAACGAACATGACGTAACTACACCTCCCTATTGGGGAGGGAGATGTCTAAATTGTTTTTTTTAAACAGAGGCTGAACTACAGCATACTTAAAATGATTGGGGACACATCCAGAAGACAGACACAAATGTATCAAGGACACTAGACACAATAGACGGACCAATTGTATTCAAAACTTTTAAAAGCAAAGACGATGGGAGAGCGTCGAGGGGGCTAGATGACGGCTTAATTTTAGACAACAGTTTATGTTGTGAAGGGCCAGATTAAACCGAATATATATATTTATTTATATATATATATTTAATTGTATTTGTATATTCTCTAATATTCCTTGATATCCCTTGTATATTCCTTGTACAATATGCATTGAATATCCATTCTAGCCTACTGAACATCCCATAATAGTCTCCATTCTACTATTGGTCGAGACCTTGGTGCCAGGCTGCCATACCCCCCAGACCCAGTTCAAACGTACCGCTCAACATGTACGAACAAGTCCTAGTTCCGCGTAGGAATCTGGCTACCGCACCACTAACGGTACTATTTGTTCATAGTGCGTATATATACTGCGCTACTAAAGTAGGACTTCCTTTTTAGTCCAGTTTCTTACCCTCCAATAGAGTGACAGACGTAAAGCCTCCCCGCGACGCCACGTGTGGGAGTAAGGCCAAGTTCGGCCTACCATCGGTATTGAGACATCGTGTATATTAATATTTGAATAGTCATATTTGGCACTATATCGTCGAGTTGGACGTAGTCTATTAAGCTAATAATAGTCTATTCATATGTAGTGCTTCGTGTGGTGAGAATACTATCGTAGTCAGTACACCATCGTTTCGGGCAGAGAACTGGCTGCTTATCCAGGGTGGCCGACCCCATGTGAGGCTGCACCCGAGGAGCCCCAGAGCCGACGAGCGAGTGGACCTGCATACCGGATTATTCTACCGACGACAGCCCGCCTTCCCAGGCACGGATTATGCTTTGTATACAGTGATTATTCTATGGATAAAGACCAACACTGCCGTGTGTTGGAAACCCCCCCCCCCGGAGAGGACGACAGGTGAGGAGACGCTCTACACGACGAGGTCGCTTCACGTCTCTCCATCGTGGACCGGAGGAAGCCGACCCACAGAGAGTCCAACTGCTTTCATCTGTGGATCGAGGATCGCTGAGGCACCGAGCCGCACAACCGTGGGTTCTCCCAGGATACCCTCGGCCAGACGGATACAGCCAGACTCTACCCCCCCCCCCCCTTCTCCAGTTGTCTTACAAGCGACCGGAAATCCCCCCTAGTGTATCCAGTTCTATAATCATTAAAGTATCATTGCTATTATTCCTTAACTATTCCAGGTCGTATATGTACCACCTGCGCCACCAGAGATTGGACGTTCTCTATTGATATACCAACGAATACTCATTTGCCATAAAAGTGCATCCTATTTCAAATCATAAATGTAATTAAGTGATTGCTCTACATACCTTTTGCTATGTATTAATTATTATTAAACGCAGACTTTCGACTTGGTACATTTGTGTTGGATCGTTTCATCTACGTGGGAGTGTTTACCATAATTATTTATGCCTAGTACTGGGTGGCCAGAGTCTAAAGTACAAGAGGTAGTGGTAGTAAGTATCATATCTAACAATACAGTCAGGGAATTGTACCCCTCAGTTATAATTGGTCCTTCGAGCCGGAGGGTAATTAGTGTAATATTAATATAGTGTTATTAATATTGAAATGGCCTATGATGAACACTCCACGAAACGATCCTCCTAACCAACGCCCGCAGCGCGAACGACGGCTCCCTCAGTACTTAGAGGCTTACGCTGTCAGTCAACAACCTAGTCTTCTACTAACAGTAAACGCGGTAAAACTAGAAAGTAAAAGTATGTCTAACCCCAACGCCCAGACTACCCCGACCATAGAGGCCCCTACGGGTTCTAATGTAACTGACCAAGTTCACGGTGGGGACCAGTGGGAACCAGACATGACTTCACACCCCGCCAGTACTGAAGAAGTAGTCCCCGATGAGTCCCGGGAGGAATACAACGCTACCGAGAGAGAACTCGGCACGGAAGAAGACGGGGAGAGCACCGTGGAGATAGAGCTCCAAGGCTCCGCAAGGAGTACCCCGAGGGAAGGCTCCCCTATACAACCGCCTTCTCCCAGCGAGGCAGAGAGGACCCTACAGCAGGCCTTCCTCATCAGCCTGAACGCCGCTGCTGAACGCGACCGACTGCAGATCCAGCAGCGGAGCGAAGAAGAGCATATACGTCTAGAAATAAGACGCATTCAGAGGGAAGAGAATGTGGCCCGAGACCGAGCAGACAGCCAGCGAGCAGCTGCTGGTGCTCTACGGGACGCAGAGCGCGACAGACAGCAAGCGCAACTAATAGAACAGCTGATCAGACGGACAACACCCTCTCCCTCCGCCAGAGGCTCCAGGAACTCGTCTAGACACACCTCCAGGGCGGCATCCCCTAGCCGAGTAAACAACCCTGAACTTGACCAACAGACGAGGTCTATACCCCCCACAGACCACCTCCCCCCACCGGTCCAAGCGAGACCTAGCAACCGGGAAGGAGCAGCATACCCTGTGGAGAGGCTAAACCAGAGACTACAAGCACTGGATGACCTAACTGAAGACGAAGAGGAAGAGGAGGAGAACCACGCCCGACGACAGCACAGTACTCTACCGGACCAGGAGGTCCGGTACAGCCCAGGCTATACTCCCGCGGAGCTGCGCTACAGACCCCCGACTCTATACCCGGGTGAGCACGACGCACGACCCGCACCGAGGAACAGCACCTGGACAAGCGGGCCATGGTACACTGCCGGTACCAGCCCATACCAAGGAGCAAGAGGAGACTCGCCTAGGAGGCCTCTCCCCCAACGCTCGCCGATGTATCCACAGTCAGCGTCATACATTGGCACGCCTATGGTACCCGACTTCACCCAAGAGAACCGGGCCCAGTATACAGAACTCCGCATGTGTCTGGAGACCATGTTGGTGGATGTATTGGATGAACGCCATAAATACGCCATCCTACTGAAGCACTTAAAGGTACCCCGCGCACATAATATAGCGCTCGCCTACGCGACTTCCACCACCCCATACACAGCAGCGCTGGTAGCATTGGACCAGAGGTATGGGCGCATATGGGATTACGTGATCCAGGAGATCCGACACATCAACCGCTTACCCCCAGCAATAGACAATCGAGCACTGGACGACCTGTCCATCAGAATGCAGTCCCTGGTAGGGATGTTGGGAGCGCAGAGAGAGAAGGGGAGGCATGAACTTTACGCCAACTCAAATGTGGAAAGGATCTTGGAGAAGCTGCCGCCCGCTCGACAGGAGCGTTTTAGGCGGCAGAGAGACCACCGAGACCCGAATGGCCCCGAACCGAACCTCCTCGATCTAGCAGACTTCCTGGCGAGAGAAGTCAGCAGCCTACGGCTAGATACATTCGGACGGAGCACCCCTGGCTCCAGAGAAGGAACCAGACGACTAAATGATGGAAGAAGATCGGTGACTGTGATGCACCAATCGGAGTCAGTACCGAGCAGCAGGAGCCACAGTACCCCCTCCAGAACGGAGAAGTGGAAGATAGTGTGCCCCTACTGTGAGAAAGAACACTGGCTAGCGCAATGTGACTCCTTCCCCAAGCTGAACGCGGAGGAAGCAAGTCAATGGATAAAGTCCAACAAGCGCTGTTTTCGCTGTGCACGCTCACACATGGCAGCCGAATGCCGCTTAAAGAAAAGGTGCACCAAGTGCGATGGAGCCCATCTGGACATACTTCACGACAGTAACAGACGGCGCCCTTCACCCGCACCATCCAGCAGCAAAGCGAGCGTCATGTACATCGATCCCGCCAGCAGCAGTGGAGCCCGAGTACTCCTAAAAGTAGTGCGTGTGACACTAAGCTACCAGAATAAAGTCCTGGACACTTACGCCGTCCTCGATGACGGGTCAGAGAAGACCCTTCTGCTCGCCTCCGCTGCGGCCCAGCTAGGGCTGCGGGGAAGCGAAACCCAAATGACAATTCGGACAATAAGACGAGATTTGAAGACGATAAAGGGCGAGAATGTCTCATTCTCTATCGCAGCAAGCGGCCAGCCTGAGCGACGGTACCAGATTACAGACGCTTTCACCAGCCAAGAAATAGGACTGTCGCGGTACACATACCCCGTCGCCAAGCTGATGGAGAAATATGCACATCTGCGCAAGTTACCGATCCCGCTCATAGACAATGCTATGCCGACCCTGTTGATAGGCTCCGACCATGCAGACCTCATTGTCCCGATAGACCGGGTTCATACCGGACCCCGAGGCTGTCCTGCAGCAGTCGAGACCCGTTTGGGATGGACTCTCCAAGGCCCGCTCGCCAAATCTCTCAACCGAAGTACAGCCACTAGATGTCTCCACTCCCGAGTCACAGAGGGAGAAACCGCACTCCTGCAACACGTAGAGCGGCTATGGACCTTGGAACAAATGCCCTTTAAGAACGGAAAGAAAGACATTCGCTCTAAAGATGACATTTACGCCATTCACCTCCTCGAGACAGGGACCAAGAGAGTCCCGGTCAACGGCGTGTTGAGATACGCCACGCCACTCCTGCGGCGAGAAGGAATGCCTACTTTCCACGCCAAGACAGACGCCACAGAACGGTACCTGCTGAACACGGAGCGGCGCTTAGCCAAGAACCCCGCCCAAGAGAGTGTATACCGCGCTGAGATTGAGAAGCTCATCACAGCAGGACACGTCACAAAGATGGACATTAAAGAGGCTGACCAGACCACTGAATCGTGGTACGTGCCTCACCACAAGGTCCATCACAACGGTAAAGACCGCATAGTATTTAACTGCAGCTACCAGATCGGATCCCAAAATCTGAATAAAGAGTTACTGCCCGGTCCCACACTCGGCCCCTCCCTACTCGGCGTTCTACTCCGCTTCCGCCAGGAAAAGGTGGCCATCAGCGGGGACATTAAAGGAATGTTCCTGCAGGTGAGATTAGTAGAGGAGGACAAGCCCCTGTTACGGTTCCTATGGAGAGAGAAGCCAGGAGATGAGCACCCAGCCATCTACCAATGGGAAGTCCTCCCCTTCGGAACGACGTGCAGCCCCTGCTGTGCTACATTTGCACTACAGAAACATGTAGCAGAGGACCCAGCAGCGGACGAAGAGGTCCGACACAGCGTAAAGAACAGCTTCTACGTAGACAACTGTCTACAAAGCCTTTCAACCCAGGAAGAAGCCGAGGCTCTTCTGATTAAACTTTGCGCCTCATTGATCAAAGGCGGCTTTGATCTCAGGCAGTGGGCCAGCAGCGATCCGCAAGTACTGCGCAGCCTCTCCTCCGAGGACAAGGCAGCCAGCAGCGAGACCTGGATGGCTACAATCCCGGGAGAAGCCCAGGAGATGACCCTGGGATTGGTGTGGCGATTCAAAACAGATTCGCTTCACTACAGACACAAGCCCCTGACTACGGAGCAGGGAAGGCCGGCGGCGGCGCCGACCACCAGACGGAGTGTGTACACAACACTCGCCCGACAATATGACCCGCTAGGATGTATTCTACCGTACACCACCAGGGCAAAAATGATTGTACGAGCATTGTGGGACAAGGACCAGGGCTGGGACGACCCCATTCCCGCACACCTTGCATCCACCTGGAGAGAGTGGGAGATGGAGCTCCACTCACTCCCAGGCGTTAATATGCGCCGAAGCTACTTCCCACCCACGGTGAGGCCAGAGACATGTAAAATGGACTTACACGTCTTCAGTGACGCCTCAGAGGTCGCATACGGATCAGTAGCCTACTTGCGGGCCCAAGAAGAGGGGGGAGAGATCTACACAGCATTTGTCCTCGCCCGCTCGAGAATAGCCCCACGCAAGCAACAATCTATCCCACGTCTAGAGCTCTGCGCAGCCCTAGCCGGAGCGCACCTAGCCACGCTCATCCAACGTGAGCTCACCATACCGGTGTCTAGAACAATCCTGTGGTCAGATTCCACGACAGTACTCGCCTGGATCAAATCGGACTCATGCAAGTACAAAGTCTTCGTGGGAGTCAGAGTCACCGAGATTCAAGACTTAACCGAAGAGTTAACCGGAGAAACAGAGTGGCGCTACGTTGATACAAAACAGAACCCAGCTGACGTCATCACCCGGGGAATGCCCCTAGATGACCTCACCCGTCGCAATGTCTACAGTGACGGCCCAGCATTCCTAAAGCTCCCGGAAGGAGAGTGGCCCACGCCTATCCCGAGGGAAGCCAGTCAGGAGGAGGCTGAGAATAAGAAGCCTGTGTTCTGTGGATTGAGCACTGTTATCTCCGCAGACCCCAACATAGATGATTGCACTACCATAGAGAGTGCACAACAAAGGACATTCCTACTGCACTACCTACCGTCTCTACAGACCCGCCAGAAGTGGGTAAAGGAGAGAGACAATTTGACAGAAGGAACAGTCGTCATGATTATTGATCAATCACTGCCCAGAGCTATGTGGCCGGCCGGCCGCGTAAGCAAAGTGATCACCGGTGCCGACGGCAAGGTCCGAGCAGCTGAAGTGCTTGTCCAGGGTCGCACTTACACCCGTCCCGTGGCGAGGCTCATAGAACTGCCCCGACTCCCAGACACAATCGATGATGACCATGACCCTATAACCCTATGACTTTGTGAAGTTGACTGACCCCTACAGCAAACCCTTATGTGTAAATAGACAACGCGATTAATCTGTCTCTGCTTAACTGATTAGGTCTGGGACCAATCAGGGGGTGGCTGTTGTGAAGGGCCAGATTAAACCGAATATATATATTTATTTATATATATATATTTAATTGTATTTGTATATTCTCTAATATTCCTTGATATCCCTTGTATATTCCTTGTACAATATGCATTGAATATCCATTCTAGCCTACTGAACATCCCATAATAGTCTCCATTCTACTATTGGTCGAGACCTTGGTGCCAGGCTGCCATACCCCCCAGACCCAGTTCAAACGTACCGCTCAACATGTACGAACAAGTCCTAGTTCCGCGTAGGAATCTGGCTACCGCACCACTAACGGTACTATTTGTTCATAGTGCGTATATATACTGCGCTACTAAAGTAGGACTTCCTTTTTAGTCCAGTTTCTTACCCTCCAATAGAGTGACAGACGTAAAGCCTCCCCGCGACGCCACGTGTGGGAGTAAGGCCAAGTTCGGCCTACCATCGGTATTGAGACATCGTGTATATTAATATTTGAATAGTCATATTTGGCACTATATCGTCGAGTTGGACGTAGTCTATTAAGCTAATAATAGTCTATTCATATGTAGTGCTTCGTGCGGTGAGAATACTATCGTAGTCAGTACACCATCGTTTCGGGCAGAGAACTGGCTGCTTATCCAGGGTGGCCGACCCCATGTGAGGCTGCACCCGAGGAGCCACAGAGCCGACGAGCGAGTGGACCTGCATACCGGATTATTCTACCGACGACAGCCCGCCTTCCCAGGCACGGATTATGCTTTGTATACAGTGATTATTCTATGGATAAAGACCAACACTGCCGTGTGTTGGAAACCCCCCCCCCGGAGAGGACGACAGGTGAGGAGACGCTCTACACGACGAGGTCGCTTCACGTCTCTCCATCGTGGACCGGAGGAAGCCGACCCACAGAGAGTCCAACTGCTTTCATCTGTGGATCGAGGATCGCTGAGGCACCGAGCCGCACAACCGTGGGTTCTCCCAGGATACCCTCGGCCAGACGGATACAGCCAGACTCTACCCCCCCCCCCTTCTCCAGTTGTCTTACAAGCGACCGGAAATCCCCCCTAGTGTATCCAGTTCTATAATCATTAAAGTATCATTGCTATTATTCCTTAACTATTCCAGGTCGTATATGTACCACCTGCGCCACCAGAGATTGGACGTTCTCTATTGATATACCAACGAATACTCATTTGCCATAAAAGTGCATCCTATTTCAAATCATAAATGTAATTAAATGATTGCTCTACATACCTTTTGCTATGTATTAATTATTATTAAACGCAGACTTTCGACTTGGTACATTTGTGTTGGATCGTTTCATCTACGTGGGAGTGTTTACCATAATTATGTATGCCTAGTACTGGGTGGCCAGAGTCTAAAGTACAAGAGGTAGTGGTAGTAAGTATCATATCTAACAATACAGTCAGGGAATTGTACCCCTCAGTTACAGTTTAGATATGTCAACTAAAGAGACAACAGAAAAGGAGTCAAAAATTTAGTCGTACGTACATGTACATGCACACACATACTCAAACAAACACTTCACCTTCATGCCAAATGCCACCCTCCTGGGGCGTAAATGGTAGCCACTGGAGGGTGGGGATACTTTTTTGGACCAACCAAACAACAGGTATAGAGCAGCTGGTAACAGCTAAAAGAAGCTGTGTTGCTGGAACAACACCGGAACCAAAGCTGGGCAGAGGGAAACACTTGATGTTCTTGGTATCAGAACCATACTGGGCCCAGTCTTCACTTCCTCAGGTTATATTAGTGAGGCACTTAACACCACTTCTGTATAGCCGTAACAGCTGAACCCCATGTCTGTGCTGTCTCGCTGTCCGGCTGAGTGACATGATGAGACAGTAGGTCAATCACAGAGGAAACAGGCTGAGAGACAGTAATGGCAGAGGAAACAGGCTGAAAGACAGTAGTGACAGAGGAAACAGGGTGAGAGACAGTAGTGACAGAGGAAACATGTGGAGAGACAGTAGTGACAGGAACCAGGCTGAGAGACAGTAGTGACAGAGGAAACAGGCTGAGAGACAGTAGTGACAGAGGAAACATGCTGAGAGACAGTAGTGACAGAGGAAACAGGGTGAGAGACAGTAGTGACAGAGGAAACAGGCTGAGAGACAGTAGTGACAGAGGAAACAGGCTGAGAGACAGTAGTGACAGAGGAAACAGGGTGAGAGACAGTAGTGACAGAGGAAACAGGCTGAGAGACAGTAGTGACAGAGGAAACATGATGAGAGACAGTAGTGACAGAGGAAACATGCTGAGAGACAGTAGTGACAGAGGAAACAGGCTGAGAGACAGTAGTGACAGAGGAAACAGGCTGAGAGACAGTAGTGACAGAGGAAACAGGCTGAGAGACAGTAGTGACAGAGGAAACATGCTGAGAGACAGTAGTGACAGAGGAAACAGGCTGATACAGTAGTGACAGAGGAAACAGGCTGATACAGTAGTGACAGAGGAAACAGGCTGATACAGTAGTGACAGAGGAAACAGGCTGAGAGACAGTAGTGACAGAGGAAACAGGGTGAGAGACAGAAGGGACAGAGGAAACAGGCTGAGAGACAGTAGTGACAGAGGAAACATGCTGAGAGACAGTAGTGACAGAGGAAACATGCTGAGAGACAGTAGTGACAGAGGAAACAGGCTGAGAGACAGTAGTGACAGAGGAAACATGCTAAGAGACAGTAGTGACAGAGGAAACATGCTGAGAGACAGTAGTGACAGAGGAAACAGGCTGATACAGTAGTGACAGAGGAAACAGGCGGAGAGACAGTAGTGACAGAGGAAACAGGCTGAGAGACAGTAGTGACAGAGGAAACATGCTGAGAGACAGTAGTGACAGAGGAAACAGGCTGATACAGTAGTGACAGAGGAAACAGGCGGAGAGACAGTAGTGACAGAGGAAACATGATGAGAGACAGTAGTGACAGAGGAAACATGCTAAGAGACAGTGGTGACAGAGGAAACAGGGTGAGAGACAGTAGTGACAGAGGAAACAGGCTGAGAGACAGTAGTGACAGAGGAAACAGGCTGAGAGACAGTAGTGACAGAGGAAACATGCTAAGAGACAGTAGTGACAGAGGAAACATGCTGAGAGACAGTAGTGACAGAGGAAACAGGCTGATACAGTAGTGACAGAGGAAACAGGCGGAGAGACAGTAGTGACAGAGGAAACATGATGAGAGACAGTAGTGACAGAGGAAACATGCTAAGAGACAGTGGTGACAGAGGAAACAGGCTGAGAGACAGTAGTGACAGAGGAAACAGGCTGACAGACAGTAGTGACAGAGGAAACATGCGGATACAGTAGTGACAGAGGAAACAGGCTGAGAGACAGTAGTGACAGAGGAAACAGGCTGAGAGACAGTAGTGACAGAGGAAACATGCTGAGAGACAGTAGTGACAGAGGAAACAGGCTGAGAGACAGTAGTGACAGAGGAAACATGCTGAGAGACAGTAGTGACAGAGGAAACAGGCTGAGAGACAGTAGTGACAGAGGAAACAGGCTGAGAGACAGTAGTGACAGAGGAAACAGGCTGATACAGTAGTGACAGAGGAAACAGGCGGAGAGACAGTAGTGACAGAGGAAACATGATGAGAGACAGTGGTGACAGAGGAAACAGGCTGAGAGACAGTAGTGACAGAGGAAACATGCGGATACAGTAGTGACAGAGGAAACAGGCTGACAGACAGTAGTGACAGAGGAAACATGCGGATACAGTAGTGACAGAGGAAACAGGCTGAGAGACAGTAGTGACAGAGGAAACATGATGAGAGACAGTAGTGACAGAGGAAACAGGCTGAGAGACAGTAGTGACAGAGGAAACAGGCTGACAGACAGTAGTGACAGAGGAAACATGCAGATACAGTAGTGACAGAGGAAACAGGCTGAGAGACAGTAGTGACAGAGGAAACAGGGTGAGAGACAGTAGTGACAGAGGAAACAGGCTGAGAGACAGTAGTGACAGAGGAAACATGCTGAGAGACAGTAGTGACAGAGGAAACAGGCTGAGAGACAGTAGTGACAGAGGAAACAGGCTGAGAGACAGTAGTGACAGAGGAAACATGCTGAGAGACAGTAGTGACAGAGGAAACAGGCTGATACAGTAGTGACAGAGGAAACAGGTGGAGAGACAGTAGTGACAGAGGAAACAGGGTGAGAGACAGTAGTGACAGAGGAAACAGGCTGAGAGACAGTAGTGACAGAGGAAACAGGCTGAGAGACAGTAGTGACAGAGGAAACAGGCTGAGAGACAGTAGTGACAGAGGAACCAGGCTGAGAGACAGTAGTGACAGAGGAAACATGCTGATACAGTAGTGACAGAGGAAACAGGCTGAGAGACAGTAGTGACAGAGGAAACAGGCTGATACAGTAGTGACAGAGGAAACAGGCTGAGAGACAGTAGTGACAGAGGAAACAGGGTGAGAGACAGTAGTGACAGAGGAAACAGGTGGAGAGACAGTAGTGACAGAGGAAACATGATGAGAGACAGTAGTGACAGAGGAAACAGGCTGAGAGACAGTAGTGACAGAGGAAACAGGCTGATACAGTAGTGACAGAGGAAACAGGTGGAGAGACAGTAGTGACAGAGGAAACATGATGAGAGACAGTAGTGACAGAGGAAACAGGCTGAGAGACAGTGGTGACAGAGGAAACAGGCTGATACAGTAGTGACAGAGGAAACAGGCTGGGAGACAGTAGTGACAGAGGAAACAGGCTGGGAGACAGTAGTGACAGAGGAAACAGGCTGAGAGACAGTAGTGACAGGAACCAGGCTGATACAGTAGTGACAGAGGAAACAGGCGGAGAGACAGTAGTGACAGAGGAAACATGCTGGGAGACAGTAGTGACAGAGGAAACATGCTGAGAGACAGTAGTGACAGAGGAAACAGGCTGATACAGTAGTGACAGAGGAAACAGGTGGAGAGACAGTAGTGACAGAGGAAACATGATGAGAGACAGTAGTGACAGAGGAAACAGGCTGAGACAGTAGTGACAGAGGAAACAGGCTGAGACAGTAGTGACAGAGGAAACATGCTGATACAGTAGTGACAGAGGAAACATGTGGAGAGACAGTAGTGACAGAAGAAACAGGCTGATACTGTAGTGACAGAGGAAACATGTGGAGAGACAGTAGTGACAGAGGAAACAAGCTGAGAGACAGTAGTAGTGACAGAGGAACCAGGCTGAGAGACAGTGGTGACAGAGGAAACATGTGGAGAGACAGTAGTGACAGAGGAAACAAGCTGAGAGACAGTAGTAGTGACAGAGGAACCAGGCTGAGAGACAGTGGTGACAGAGGAAACATGCTGAGAGACAGTAGTGACAGAGGAAACAGGCTGAGAGACAGTGGTGACAGAGGAAACATGCTGAGAGACAGTAGTGACAGAGGAACCAGGCTGAGAGACAGTGGTGACAGAGGAAACAAGCTGAGAGACAGTAGTAGTGACAGAGGAAACAGGCTGAGAGACAGTGGTGACAGAGGAAACATGCTGAGAGACAGTCGTGACAGAGGAAACAGGCTGAGAGACAGTAGTGACAGAGGAACCAGGCTGAGAGACAGTAGTGACAGAGGAAACATGCTGAGAGACAGTGGTGACAGAGGAAACATGCTGAGAGACAGTAGTGACAGAGGAACCAGGCTGAGAGACAGTGGTGACAGAGGAAACAAGCTGAGAGACAGTAGTGACAGAGGAAACAGGCTAAGAGACAGTGGTGACAGAGGAAACATGCTGAAAGGAAACAGTAGCTCAGTGACAGAGGAACCAGGCTGAGAGACAGTAGTGACAGAGGAAACATGCTGAAAGGAAACAGTAGCTCAGTGACAGAGGAACCAGGCTGAGAGACAGTGGTGACAGAGGAAACATGCTGAAAGGAAACAGTAGCTCAGTGACAGAGGAACCAGGCTGAGAGACAGTAGTGACAGAGGAAACATGCTGAAAGGAAACAGTATCTCAGTGACAGAGGAAACCCCCAATAGGGGTATATTATGTTGGGATGGGACAGTGACACCCATTCCGGGGGGAAGCGAAAACCCAGATACCCGAGGCAAAAGAGAATCCCCAGGGAAAATGTTTAAAGGGCTGCACTCCTGTGGAATGTGGCCTTTCGACATGAGGGTAAAATCAAATATTGTTAAATGATGGTGTATATTGTATTGTGTGAGATGATGACTGAATAAACTACTACTACTACTACTACTACTACTACTACTACTACTACTACTACTACTACTACTACTACTACTACTACTACTACTACGACTACTTCTACAATATACTTACTTGTGCGTAATTCTTAACATTACAATATAGATACTTACCGATACTTACCTATACTTACGTTCGGGATACAACCTGTGCAAATGTGTAAAAGCGCATAATACATGACAATGAATGATCGGTATGTAAACAAAGACATTTTACGAGTACATCGTATATTTTGAAACTTTGTGTTGCTGCTATTCTTGGCCAGGTCTCCCTTGTAAAAGAGATCCTGCATCTCAATTGGGACCAACCTGGTTAAATAAAGGCTAAATAAATCAAATAAATAAGACATTGAGACACTGAGGAAGGCCAGAGGGGAAAATTGGGCGAATGTCAAGTCGCTCCAGAACCACTTAAGTGGAGCAGAATCATGGATATCCACATATACACTATGATCTCTCCACACACAAGCACATCATCCAATCAAGTGGTGATATATTGGAGCACAGTTGTTCTTCTTTTGAGATATGTTTCTGACCCAGCACCTACGGAGGGATGCGTTTCACATAACTACTCTTCACTCACAACACAGAGAACCATGGAAGCGTTAAATTCAAATCAAAACATGTAAATAAGCTACACTGGAGATACAAGGTTTTCACAGCAGCGTCTCAAGAACCATTACCGTTTCCCCCTGCCTGTGCCGTGCTCCTGTTGTCTGACTGAGTTTTAGTGAAAACAACATGATAGGTTTCTAATGGTGTTCCATTATTATAACCATATTGGGGGGCAACCTAGCTCCGCCTCTTTTGTTCCATTACCAGGCGCTAAATACCACTCTAGCGTTCCCCCTTTGCCCCCTTCTCCTAATAAAAAGCGCTTCCCGCGGCCTGCGCTATGCCCCCGTCTTCTATCTAGTTCATTAAGGCCACGGCAGGATATTACCGCGCTCCTCGACAACAAGGGCTGCTGGCGGTGATGCACGACGAGACGGCCACGATGCGGTCCAAAGTGGCCCAACAGAGAGTCAACAAATTGAGTAAAATCACGAGTGTCCTAATCCAGAGAGGCCGAGGCGGGGCCAGGAGGACGGTCTCTCCGACTCTTATCCCGCCTAC
>NC_140172.1:109330849-109393349 GCF_963971535.1 Notolepis coatsorum | reverse complement strand
ACATACACTCTTACCAGGGGTCAAAACAATGCCATTTACTGCTTTTTATATAGAAATAAAATGTATATTATGCATAATTGAGTTTGGAATTTTGGCCCGGCCCCCCAACATATTTTCAGTTGCTCATTCGGCCCCCCGGGAAAAATAATTGCCCACCCCTGCACTAGAGACTCATATCACTGGACTATCTTGTGTTTGTTACTTTTTTATATAATATTGTATTTGTATTCAAATTTGATAGTGTATATAGATACTGGACTGTATAGGACTGTGAAGCTATAGGTATCCCCCCCCCTGTACCCCCCCCCCCCCCCCCCCATGCTGCTTTGACACCCGAATTTCCCCAAGGGGATTAATAAAGGATCATCTTATCTTATCTTACAATGTGGCCATTGCCTGGAGTTGCCTTTTCGGACATGTAGCACACAGCATGCAGTTCTCCGTGGCAGACATGTCAGCACATATGGAATGCTTGTATCCTCAGTCAGACAGCGGAGCAAACTGGCCAGCATAATCAGCTTGACTTGATATTTCATAAATCTCCCATTTCAAAGCCTGTTTCAAATATTAAACAATTATCAGATTATTAACAGATACTTCTGAATGTTATCTTTCAAAAGAGACCAGGCTCATGCATGTGCTATAAGTATAAAGTATAGTATTTTGGTTTGCAAAAAAAGTATGCAGTCCTCAAGTTCAAGTTTAAAAATTGCCACTTTTCTGGGCGCCAGTTAGCCAGAGGTTAACAAATGATGACCATTTTGACCAATCGTATGAACAATCAGTGTGAAAAGCACTAATTTAATTATATGTATTTAACTGGCATGTAACGGAATGGTCATGTGCTATATTTCGTCATACATTGTCCACCAATATGCCTACAGAACACTTGAAGTCCTCCAGTAAATTCTTTATAAGTTGAATTTGAAGGTTTGTTGTTGCTTTCACTTCATTTAATTGAATTGAATTTATGCAATGAATCCATTAATCACACAATCCATTATCTATAGCTCTGCTTTGCAGTTTGCAGAGTTTTCAAAGAATCCATCAGTCAGTCTGTATATCTCTGTTGTAATAGGTATAGCCAGACAGAGTGTGCGTGTGTGTGTGTGTGTGTGTGTGTGTGTGTGTGTGTGTGTGTGTGTGTGTGTGTGTGTGTGTGTGTGTGTGTGTGTGTGTGTGTGTGTGTGTGTGTGTGTGTGTGTCCATGCGTGTGTGTGAGACATGTCCTCCCCTAGCACCACTCCAAATCCTGCGTGTTCAACCGACGCCACCTGGGGCTTGTACCAGCCAATCACCTGCGCCGCAGCAAATACAGCCTGAAAGTGTGTGTGACCTGCCATCAAAACATAAAACACACAAAACATGAAAGATCAATTACACGTCTTAAATGTCATGTCATGTCTTCAAAACAACACAGCAATATGCCACGGCTACTTCTCTGCTACACACAGGTAATAGAGTTCCTGCCGCCAGCAGTGTACACAATGATAAGCTGTTTTAATGGAAACATAAAGCGACAAGGAGTCAAAGGCGGAGTGTTGAATCACGGTGTGACAGGCAGTAGTTTATTATTGCTATGAGTTCTCTCTGTGTGTGTTAGTGCGCGTGTGTGTGTGTGTGTGTGCACGTGCGTGCGTGCGTGTGTGTGTGTTAGTGTGTGTTAGTGTGTGTGTGTGTGTGTGTGTGTGTGTGTGTGTGTGTGTGTGTGTGTGTGTGTGTGTGTGTGTGTGTGTGTGTGTGTGTTAGTGTGTGTGTGTGTGTGTGTGTGTGGGCTCTTCATATTTTCATATGTCAGTGACAGTCAGTGGAGATGATGTCAACCTTCCTATCCAAGTCCCAAAAGTGATGTCCAACACGCTCATATATACGGTGTGTGAGTGCTCCAGGGTCTTACGTTGGGTCTATTTTGAAGTGCCTAGGTCAAAGGTTTGCTATGGCCTTCCTATCCACTAATATCTCTTTAATTTAATTTAATAATTTAATGTTTAATAATCTCTCTCCACCCATCCATCCATCCAGCTATCTATCCACTCATCTATCATTCATCCATCCTCCACCAGAACCATTCGACCTCCCCATCCACCCATCCATCCTTCCATGCCGTTGTTGGTAGATGACGTTGCTGGGCTTCCCTCCCTCCCCTTCTTTCTTTCTCCCTCCCTCCCTCTCTCCCTCCCACCCTCTTTCTCTCTCTCGCTCTCTTTCTCTCTCTCTCCCTCCCTCTCTCTCTCTCTCTCCCTCTCTCAGCCGGATGGACTGGCCTGGGGCAAACACGACCTTACCTCCTCCGGCTTCACCAGACCTTGGGGGAGGTATGGTAGGAAAGAGAGAGAGAGAGAGAGAGACGGTTATAGTGGGAAAGAGAGAGATGGTTATAGTGGGAAAGAGAGAGAGAGGGTTATAGTGGGAGAGAAAAAGAGAGAGAGAGAGAGAGAGAGAGAGAGAGAGAGAGAGAGAGAGAGAGAGAGAGAGAAGGGGGGTTTAGTGAGAGAGGGGGGGTTATAGTGGGAAAGAGAGAGTCAGAGAGGGGAGAGAGAGAGGGTTATAGTGGGAAAGAGAGGGGGGAGGGGTTATAGTGGGAAAGAGAGAGAGAGGGGCGGGTTATAGTGGGAAAGAGAGAGAGGGGGGTTATAGTGGGAAAGAGAGAGTCAGAGAGGGGAGAGAGAGAGGGTTATAGTGGGAAAGAGAGGGGGGAGGGGTTATAGTGGGAAAGAGAGAGAGAGGGGCGGGTTATAGTGGGAAAGAGAGAGAGGGGGGTTATAGTGGGAAAGTGAGAGAGAGGGTTATAGTGGGGAAGAGAGAGAGGAGGGGTTATAGTGGGAAAGAGAGAGAGGGTTATAGTGGGAAAGAGAGAGAGAGGGGCGGGTTATAGTGGGAAAGAGAGAGGGGGGGTTATAGTGGGAAAGAGAGAGAGAGGGTTATAGTCAGAGAGGGGAGAGAGAGAGGGGGAGGGGTTATAGTGGGAAAGAGAGAGAGAGGGGCGGGTTATAGTGGGAAAGAGAGAGAGGGGGGTTATAGTGGGAAAAAGAGAGAGAGAGGGTTATAGTGGGGAAGAGAGAGAGGAGGGGTTATAGTGGGAAAGAGAGAGAGGGTTATAGTGGGAAAGAGAGAGAGGGGGGCGGGTTATAGTGGGAAAGAGAGAGGGGGGGTTATAGTGGGAAAGAGAGAGAGAGGGTTATAGTGGAAAAGAGAGAGAGAGGGTTATAGTGGGGAAGAGAGAGAGGAGGGGTTATAATGGGAAATAGAGAGAGGGGGTTATAGTGGGAAAGAGAGAGAGGGGGTTATAGTGGGAAAGAGAGAGAGAAAGAGGGGGGTTATAGTGGGAAAGAGAGAAATGGTTATAGTGGGAGAGGAGAAGGGGGGTTATAGTGGGAAAGAGAGAGAGGGGGTTATAGTGAGAAAGAGAGAGAGGGGGTTATAGTGGGAAAGAGAGAGAGGGGGTTATAGTGGGAGAGGAGAGAGAGAGGGTTATAGTGGGAGAGAGAGAGAGAGGGTTGTAGTGGGAGAGGAGAGAGAGAGAGGGTTATAGTGGGAGAGGAGAGAGAGGGGGTTATAGTGGGAAAGAGAGAGAGAGGGTTATAGTGGGAAAGGGAGAAAGAGGGGGGTTAGAGTGGGAAAGAGAGAGAGAGGGTTATAGTGGGAGAGGAGAGAGAGAAAGAGAGAAGTAGGGGAGGAGAGGGAGTGTGTGACAATGAATGAGAAGGAAGGTTGTCGTGAGAGAGAGGGAAGGATGGAGGGAGGGAAGGAAGGAGAGAAAGAAATTGGGATATTGGTGGGTGAAAAAAGAGAAAGAGAGACCAACAGAGTGAGAGAAAGAGAGATAAACACAGACACAGAAAGAGTGCAGGAATCGAGGGAGGGAGGAATGAACATCAATGAGACAATGTTGCCCCCAGCTGGTCACATACTGCAACTGCTGTTTAGGTGCTAAAGCCCTAGTCATTGCATCCCCCAGGGTCTGTATTCACAAAGCCTCTCCAAGTCGGAGTAGTGATCTAGTCTCTGCATTAGTCCGCGTTAATAAGGTCACAAGTGTTCCCGGGCGGCCACTCACCCCAGATCAGCACAGGCTCTTAAGCTTATTTGTGGTGGTGGTGGCAGACCAGTGGGCAAGCAGTGTAAATTACCTAACACAAGAACATTTAACTTTCTAAGGCACCTCTTATGTGTGTTTGGTGTATCAGATTATATCAGTGTTAGTTAAAGAACCCTGACTTTAAACAGCTTATGGTAATGAATTAGTTCACACCCATAGGATAGATTATATTATATTAAGATGTATTGTCATTATACAGCACAAGTACAGTACAACCAAAAGAGGTTTGGCATCCAAACAGAGTGGAAATGTGGCAGTAAAGTGCAACAGAAATATACAATGTACAGGTGATTAAACTGGGTACAAAATAGTGTAGTGCTAATCAGATGTATGTACAGAGTTGTAGTATAATATGTACACTGATACAGGTGTAAAGACAGTATAATAGTAGTCACTGTCCAGCAGCATGACTAGTTACAGTAGGATATCTACAGATATGTAAAGGAACTATGTGCAGGCAAATACAGACAGGTGTGGATAGGGTATATGTGGTGAGAATAAATATATATATATGTATATACAGCAGAGCTAAGGGTTATTTGCAGGCGTATAAGGTATAAGGATAATTCGTACAAGGATACTACTGGCTGTCAGGGACCAAGTGCAGTATCGTATGGGAGGAAATAATAGGTTTTTACATTCAGCAAGATTCAAAATAATAATAATAATTATTATTATTATTATTATTATTATTATAAAAGACATCCATCCATTGAGTCCATGACAGTTATAATCTATTTGCATCCATCTTTTGGATGAACATTAGATTAAACTTGGCATGGTCACAGAGGGACGGAGCCCCATAGTGAGAAATAAGTATTACCCACCTAGGGGTCCGCAAGATGACTTCAAACTTGAAATGGTAACAACAGATGAGGTACTCAAAAAAACTGACCGCCCTCCAACCTAACAAGGCCACTGGCCATGACAACATCCCCTCCAAATTCCACAGAGACTCAGCAGCCGCCATCACCCCAGTCATCACATACATAATAAACCTCTCCATAAAACAGGGACACACAAAATTGCAAGAGTGACCCCCCTGCACAAAAAGGGCAGCAAATTAGACCCAGGCAGCTGTTTCTATTCTTACCTCCATCTCGAAAGTCATGGAAAAAACTGTCTACGAACAGGTCGAAAAGTACCTTGCGGAAGAAAAATCAAATCTACGAATTCCAATCTGGCTTCAGAACATCCCACTCCACTGACACATGCCTTCTCTATTTGAACGACCACATCAAACAAGAGGTTGACGCGGGCAAATACTGCGGCATGGTCATGCTGGACCTACAAAAGGCCTTCGACACTGTCAATCACTCCATTCTAATTGACAAGCTAAAAGCTAATAGCCATGAAGTGCTTTGGGAAGCTAGTGAGGGGCTACATCTGCTCCTCCCTCCCCATCAACCTGGACCCCCTGCAATTTGCATACCGCCCCAACAGGTCCACGGAGGACGCCATAGCCCATGTGCTGCACACAGCAGCATCACACCTGGACAAGAGCCAGGGGAACTATGTGAGAATGCTATTCATCGACTACAGCTCAGCATTCAATACCATAGTCCCCTCCAAACTCATAGCCAAGCTCAGGGACCTGGGCTTGAACTATGACCTCTGCCAGTGGGTCTTGGACTTCCTGACGGGTAGACCCTAGGTGGTGAGAGCAGGCAACTGCACCTCCTCATCCATCACCCTCAACATAGGGGCCCCCCAGGGCTGTGTTCTGAGTCCCCTCCTCTACTCCCTGTACACACATGACTGTGTGGCTCAGCGGAACAACAACACAATCATCAAATTTGCTGACGACACAGTAGTGGTGGGCCTGATCTCTGCAAACGACACAAGGGCCTACCTGGAAGAGGTCAAGGTCCTGGCGGGATGGTGCCAAGAGAACAGCCTCTCTCTGAACGCCAGCAAAACAAAGGAAATTATTGTAGACTTCAGGAGGTCGGGGGTCAGGGACTACAGCCCCCTCAGCATCAACGGGGCACCGGTTTGTTTATTTTATTGTTATTGTTATTCGCACTTACAAACATACATTCTGGAATAAAATAAGTAAAAAGAAGAACAGTTAAAATGTGCAGGAAGGGTAAAAAAAAACCAAGGGCTTATAAGCGACCTCCCCTCTTAAACCTATATAGGATAACTACACAAAAAAAAAATACCCCTCCCCCCCCCCCCCCCCCCACATTATGCACAAACACATGCGCATATCCCTCTCTCAAACACACAGATACATACAATACAGCATTATACAACTATTATAATGTTGGGATTTTTTTTTAAAGACTTTACACAAATACACATGGATACTATAGACTACAGGATCTGTAGTTCTTTTTTAAGCTTACTTTTAAATATATTTAAAGTGGAACATGTTTCTATTAGATTTTGTATATTATTCCACATCACTGCACCTTGATAAACAAATGAGAATTTGGCAACAGAGGTCCTACAGAAAGGAATTCTACTCATGTACAATAGAGAGCATCCTGACTGGCAATATCACCTCCTGGTTTGGGAATAGCACCGCACAAGACCGTAGCAGACTACAGAGAGTGGCCCTTTCAGCCGAGCGCACAATTGGAGGGGGGCTTCCCACTCTCCAGAACATTTACAACAAGCGGTGCAGGGGTAAGGCTAAGAGAATTATCAAGGACTCCAGCCACCCAAACAACTGCCTCTTTGAACTGCTGCGGTCAGGCAATCGATACCGGAGTCTCATGGCAAGCACAGAAAGACTCAGAAGAAGCTTCTATCCCCAGGCCATCAGGTTGCTCAACGAACAATAACACTATGCAACAACCATCAAATGCACTCAGAGCACACACATCCGCACACACTCACTTTAAACAATTGATTTTGATAGTCTATCAGTGAGAAATGGCATCCAATGTAATAAAAAAAGTCAACCAACAAACTAGATTCTTGTACCGGATCTCCTCTCTGGTAAACAAGAATACCCTGAAGACTCTGGCAGGAGCACTCATTCAAGGGTACTACGACTATGCTTGCACCTCATGGTACCCGTTACGACCCCTGTGGGTCTAAGGGTAAAGGGCTGTAACATAACTGTTGGTTGAAAGAAATTATGGACCAGGTTTGTAAACACAATGAGATTTATTGATAAATGCAAAGGAAGCACATGTAGCTCAAGGGTGAGACAAGACCAAAACAACAAACAAACGCCACTATTCTCCAAATAAACCAACCTAATCTATGGTAAAAGAAATTACATTACCTAAACTACCCTTACCTAACAAAAACAGGAAAAAACAATGTCCAAAGAAAATGGCAGCTCACCCCATCTGTGCTTCCTGAAAAAGAGGAAAAAACACATTAATGATACATACAAGAATGGCAAACATATAACACAACAATCTATAGCTAACAATGCTCTCTCTGTGGCCATACACACACAAAGGCAATGTCACTAATACAAAGGCCAATAAACAAATGCAATATTATCCAAAGTCAATGTCTCAAAATATCACTAGGCCTAGCCTCATGCCAGAGAGAGAGAAATGACTGAAGTGAGCAGCTATGTTTTAATATCGTGTGGAGATCCAGGATTGGGTGGTGGGTGATGGTTTCTGATTGAGTCTTGGAGTCTTGAAACCCATCCACCAACCAGTGCTGTGCTGCTATGTAGTCCACCAATGGAGGGGCTGGCATAGCAGGGACCAATGGTGGAGGATGGGTTCTGGCTGGAGGGAGGAAACAAAATGGAGAACAAGACACACACTGGGGAAGCACATACATTGGGATGTAACAGTACCAAAGCACCTCAAAGGCGCTAAGAACAAGATTACAAACATCACAAAACAAACTGGTCAGACTACTACTTGACCTTACTCCTAAAACCCACCTCACCCCTGCCCACTTTGACTACCTAGGATGGCTTAGAGTAGACGACAGAGTACAGCAACTTGCAATGTGCCTGGTCTACAAGATACACTACACCACTCAGGTACCCATGTACATGTCGAAATACTTCCCAAAGGTCAGTGAATACCACGCCCACAACACCAGAGGGAGTTCCACAAATCATGTGCAACTCAGATTCGGCACAAACAAGGGACTAAACACGTTTCGCAATTATGCCACAACAATGTGGAACGCCCTACCCACAGCCGTAAAAGAAAAATGTGAATCCCTACCCACATTCAAAAGGAGGCTGCAATTTGAAACTGGCCACCGTAAATGTCCAAACCCCCCCCCCCCCCCCCCCCCCCTCCTAATAGACGTCTCCTCCCCGCTGTATGTATATATTTTCTCCAACCCACCCACCCCCTCCTAATGTACAGTCTCCTCCCCATCATATGTATATATTTTCTGTTAGGATCTCTGAGTAACAGTACTGTATATTTGCATATCGTATATGTCACAAATGTAACAGTACCAGGCGGCTGATTGGCGCAGTGGGCAAGGCGCTCGCCTCTAACGCAGGAGACGCTGGGTTCGAGCCCAGCTCTCTGTGTTGCTACCGGCTGGCCGGTCGTTCATACTAACACAATTGGCAAGTGTTAGAGGGTGGGAAAGCCGGTTGGTGGGGATTTGACATTGTGGACAGCGACTCCTACAGGTCGGTTTGGTGACGCCGGTGCGACGGAAGCAGGAAGTGACGGGGGCAGCGTGAGCCTCCCACGCGTTACTTCTCGCCACTGAGAGTTCGAGCTGCTGCGGTGAAAAGATGCGACAGGCTGCCTCCTCGTGTACCAGAGGGGACACGTGATGCAAGGCTTCTGTCCTCACTACAACTGACCTGTGGGAGGCATAGTCTAGCAACACTCAAGACAGGGGAGGGAAGAATTGGATATACGAAATTGGGATGGGAGAAAAATAAAAAAATTGGGAGAAAAAGTGGATAAAAAAAACAGTACTATATACCTGTATGTCATGTATGTCCCTATGTCATAAATGTCATGGTGTCATGTATGTTGTGTATGTCATAAATGTCACTATGAATTGAAAATGGGGGACCCTGATGTAAACAAGACAAACGTCTTTCTCTGGTCTGCATCCCCTTAACAACTCATTCCCCGCCAACGACGAGTATTAAGTACCTGGGGGTCCACATCTCAGAGGATCTGACATGGACAACACACATAGACTCAGTCGTAAAAAAGGCGAAGCAGCGCCTCTACCACCTGAGACAGTTAAGGAAGTTCAGAGTATCTGGGAAGATACTCCAGTCCTTCTACTCCGGAGCTGTAGAGAGCATCTTGACTGGAAACATCACTGCCTGGTATGGAAACAGCACGGCACAGGACAAGAAGGCCCTACAGAGAGTGGTGCGCTCAGCCTGCAGAATAATGAAAGACCCTCACCACCCCAACAACAGCCTGTTCATGCTGCTGAGGTCAGGCAGACGCCTGCGAACACCAGCTACTAGGACAGAGAGACTTCGGCTCAGCTTCTTCCCCCAGGCCATCAGAGCCTTGAACACTGAACTCTCCACACACAAGCACACATGAGCACACACACGACACACACATTGTACACGCTCACACACTAGCAGCCACTTTAACATGAGCAAACACACACTCATGCTGCACACGCTCACACTTATGGTCACTTTACAAAAGGAAAGGTCACTTTAAGAATAGTACAGTATAACTTGAGATTGTATAAAATAGCATGTACATAAAGATCCAGTGCCTCATCCGTAGCTAACAGTGTATTGCACTACCACAGGACCTAGCATGTCCTACCATGCTCTGTAAATAGCTCATGTACATATACAGATATGCCCTACTCTGTTTACTTGTTTTATTGCACAATGTCGTTCTATTGGATTATGTTACGATTTGGGTGCTGTGAGGGTGAGAACACAGTTTGCAGAGAGGGAACGGAGGCAGAGACGAGGAGCGAAGCTTGAAAAATGTATGTTTACTTGAGATCCAAAGCAATACAAACAAAATACTAGATCTACTTACAAACACTTCTCAATACAAAACAACAAAGCAAGGGAGACGACAGGAGACACGACGGGCAGGGGAACACCGAGGACTTGGAGGAAATGACGCCACAAACATCTCAACAAACCACAGGCAATAAATACAGACCCTAATTAACGCTAATTAGTAATGGACGACAGCTGGGGGAAGAAGGCATAAGAACTAATACAACAATCAACACAACAGGAACTAGGACTAGGCTATACAACACACAGAATCAGAGATACAACACAGAGAACAACCTAAACAGATAACAATTGTAACATCAACAATAAATGTAATGACAGCATACTGTTAAGGATATTTATCATCACAGCGTGCATCAATTGTTTGTGACCACTAGAGGGTGGTAGGAGACCATTGTTCACCTCATGTCCATGGTGTTCTCTCTCCCAGGTCTGACCTGACCTGGGAGTGCTGTGCTGTTCTCTCTCCCAGATCTGACCTGACCTGGGAGTGTGACAGGATTATATTATATATTACTATTGTATTATCCACATCGTTGCGGGCAACACCCCTCGCATTTCATTGTAAACTTGTATACTGTGACAAATAAAACTCTTGACTTGACTTGACTTGACTATACTCGTTATTGGCCGCCAATCGTTGGACGCCAACAACGAGTATACTCGTTATTTGATCGTTATTTCTTTTATTTGCTATTTCCATTCATAATCCATCCAGGAAGGCTGTGTAACCATAGGGAATGGGTCTGAGATCGTAAAGGTCCAATACCGCCGCCTCGTGGTATGCGGCCGATGTTGCACTCCATTTGAGACTCTGTGTATCTCTCTGTGGGTCGATGAAAGTCATCAGGGATGAGTTTTCTAGTAACGTGGAGAGCTTCACCCGATCGCATTGAATAGTTTTCGGGACGCCCGATTCATTATGCTGTGGGGGATTATGTCATGGCCCAAATGGACATACGATCTAGCAGATGGCAATCAAATCAAAATCAAAGGAAGGTATACCATCATGGATATTTTTATTATACCGCCGTCAACGATATATGCAAATCATACAATTATTATTATTATTATTATTATTAATAACGTTTAACAATATCAGATATCAGGCTAAACCAGGGTATCGTACCCGGCATCAGAGGATTGCCACAATACCTGATAGCAAGATGATGTCAGAAATCAATGCAAAACAACTTGATTTTCTGCGTTTCTGACACATAGAACAACTCTGTGATTGTTCGATAGCTTAGGAGGCAGTATTGTGTGAGGGCTAACGGCTGGAGAACTTGAGAACTGTTAGGACACTGGATAATAAACACTGCACAGACTCTGGTGCAGCGTGTTACTATGGTGGTATACTGTACCATCAGGTCCATCATCACTATTACAACTGTCTGATTCAATCCTGCCAAACACTACTGTTCACTACTACTACCTCTATTGTCACTACTACTTGCACTTTGTTCTACATTCTATGCTGCTTGACACTTGAATTTCCCCAAGGGTGTAACGCTCCAAGATCAACTCATGCCTGGGAGAGAGAATGTCCCAGGCAGAGAGCCACCAGCGGCCACCTGCAGACAATGCACTCAGCCCTGAACATGTTGGTTCAAATCAATAACGTCCTAATGTGGCAATTAGTGTCCTTATTACAAGTGTTGTCTGTTTAGGTTTGTTCTGTGTTAGTATTCTTATTCTGTGTTTTGGTATTTAGCCTGTGTGTGTTCTTTGATGGTTGTATTGTATTTTGTATTGTATCAGTTCTAGTGTGTCTTCCCCCAGCTGTTGATCGTTGGTAATCATTGTTAATTAGGTTGAGTATATTAGGTTGTCCTGTTCCCACTTCCTGTTGTGGCGTCATACCTCCGTGTTACCCGTTCGTTTGTACCTTGCTGTCGTCTGCCTTGCCCTGCTGTTGTACTTAGAGTCAGTCAGTAAGTGATATTGTATACTGTTTTTGTCATCTTTGTTTTCGTATCACAGTCCGTGTTTGTAGTTAGCGCCAGCGCCGCTGTGCCTTTTGTTTTGTATTGTTTATATTCCTGCCTTGAGTTCTATATTAAAGAACACCGTTGAGAAGAGCAACCACCGTCTCCTTTATACTGTCTAACCGCATATTGGGTCCTTCTTCATGCCGAATCGTAACACAGGGGGATTAATAAAGGAACACTTGACTTGACTTCAATGAATGAAACCATTACATAGATCAGGTTTAGAACATACCGGACTCTCAGGATTAGAGAGAGAGAGAGAGAGAGATAGTTCTCCAACTTGTGTGAGTTGCAGTGATCTCCTGGTTGTTCCCCACCTACAGTAGGTTAGGAGAGAGAAAATAACAACGTGTCAACACCCGCATCAGCCTACAGACATATCCCCACGGAGACTGAGCTGAGACCAGCAATTACGGCGTTCACTCTCTCCCTCCCACTCTTTCTTTTGAGTTTTCATCCTTACTCTCATCAGTTAACGACCGGCAGGGGCGTAGCTGGGGGGGTAGATTAGGATGATTCCAAGGGCCCAGCACGGGGGGGGGGGGGGGGGGGGGCAGAGAACACTATCATTATCTTTTTATTAATATGGTTTTATTATTATCCTAAAGTAAGTTAATGTAGATGACTCAAAAGTATAATTGCCTGTATTAAAAGAAAAACGTCACAAAAGAAACAAACAGGTGCTTTTTTAAGTTTCCATAGATTGCGACTCCCCTGCATTTCTCTAACAATGGTTTGATCTACTGCCTCCCACGAGTCCCACCAACAACAGTCCTGATCATGCAGCCAGGTGCTGTCGGCTGAGGCCCCGTCCACACGAGCGCTGGATTTAATGTAACCATGATTGTATGTGCGCAGTTGCACTGTTCGGCCACACACAACCGGGGTTTTGCTACACTGCAACCGAGTCCAGGGTGAAGTTTTGCGCACATCCCGGTTGCAGTGGGTGCGTGTGGGCATAGCAACCAAGGTTATTACCAGTGTTTACAGCAGAGCTGTCGCAATTATTTCCCATGTTCACGGCAGACTGTCGCAAACAATAGCAAGTTAGCAACCGAGCGTGGGGTAGAGAGATTAGAGCAGAGCCAGCTACACCAGTGTGTACAGCACAGTGGAGGTTTCTCTATGACAACACGTGAAACACAAATTCACTCATAATTCATAATTATTATTAATTTACATATACCTATATATTTAAAAAAAAAAATGCCAGTGAATTTTTTTTCTCTTCAAAAATGGCCAAAATTGACAGCTCTGAGCAGGCCTGCACTGCAGTATTGCCTGCAGTAATTATTCGTGAAGAAAACTTCACAGGTGTGACCCATTGTTAAATAAATAATAAATAACAGCGAATCAAAATAGGCTATTAACTTCATCTAAGCACGGTCTGTGCAGTTAAACTCTTGCCATTGAATGGAGGATTGATTGATTGACAGCCCTTGACATCCAATACACGGAGGTTGAATATGATTGGCAGCCTTGCAAATCCAATCAGAGATTTCTGCATTGCAAAGTCAAAATGGGTCCAGCTGCATGTCCGGAGAATAGGTTTAGCTCGGGCCAATCTCAAGTTTCTCAAGTTTCTTTATTAGTTGTCATACAGAAGTACAGAATACTTTTATACAAAATGTAACATAAAGAAGCATTTTGTATAAAAGTATTCTGTACTTCTGTATGACAACTAATAAAGAAACTTGAGAAACTTGAGATTGGCCCGAGCTAAACCTATCCTCCGGACATGCAGCTGGACCCATTTTGACTATGTGAAAGTTGAGACTATGAGAAAGTTGTTGTTTAGTAGTTAGTAAGCTGTACAGCTATAACAAGTCAGGCTAAATTAAACTTTGCGCCAACATTAGGACCGAAGTATAAACCAGCAACTGAGCAACATGAAGAAGTGGATTTATGCATCTGGATCAGAAAAAACGTTGTGGATGGAAAAGTAAGTTGGCTACAGTGCTTGTATGCTAACAGTAGCTAGGCAGCTTAGCCTACATCACAATGATAATCACCAAGCTAACTTACTGTACACACTGTAGGGCTGGGCAATTAATCGAAACAGAATCGCGATATCGATTCATAGACCTATGCAATCTAATTTCTAAGTTATGACTATTTTCTTTCATTTTTTTTTTTTTTTTTTTTTTTTTACTTTTTAAATTATTTTATCTGGGTTGAACATGATTTGTGGAACTCCCTCTGGTGTTGTGGTCGTGGTATTCACTGACCTTTGGGAAGTATTTCGACATGCACATGGGTATCTTAGTGGTGTAGTGTATCTTGTAGACCAGGCCCATTGCAAGTTTTTTTTATATTCTTAGTGCCGCTAAATGCTCGGGGGGCGGAGTGTATTTTATTTGATGTAGTTAAGATTATTGTTTTTTTTATACGGGGAGGGGGGGAGACCAGGAGGGGGGGGGGGGTGGTGAGGGGGGAGAGTTAGGTCAACGGGTTCATCACTTCTGGTCGGGCATGATGTCGTCGAGGGACTTGCCCGCCTCCAGGCCTTCTCCATCTCACCAGCAGCTTGACGCCGTCGACCACCATCTGCATCAGCTCCACCTCGGAGAAGCCCAGGCGGTCGGCGTTAGAGATGTCGAAGATACCCCCAGCGATGCCGTGTCCACTCCACCTGTGCCGCGCTTCTGAAGCCTCAGCCTCTTGAGGATCTCTTCGAACTTCTCGTGCTTGCTGACGTTGGGTAGCTTGACGTGCACTCCGGCGCGCAGCCCGGTGCCCAGGTTGGAGGGGCAGGTGAGGACGTAGCCCAGGTGCTCGTTCCACATGAACTCATGACCCTTGTCCTTGAACAGGGACTCGATCTTTGTGAGGCCGGTGCAGAAGCGATTGAACACCTCCTTCATGTTGCCTCCCTTCTGCATGGAGATCACACGCAGATGGTCTTCCTCGTTCACCCACACCAGGAATGTCTTGTTGTCGTTGTGCCAGATGCCCCTGCCGTCGGGCCAGTCGCGGGCCATGCCGGACGCCAGCAGCAGTGGAGACACGGGCTTGTCGAACAGGAAGTGGTCATCGATCAGCTTGTTCTGTTCCTCATCCGTCATGTTCTTCAGGGCGTAGTACGTGCCTTTCAGGTCGCCGTCCAGGGAGTCTAGACTTTCAATGGAGAGGGTCTCGATGGCGCGTCGCTCCCCGCGGCTGCAGTGGGGGGGCAGGGCGATGCCGCGCACGCTCCTTCCGGTTCGCACCCTGGAGCTCAGCACGTAGTTGGGG
The DNA here is from genome assembly GCF_963971535.1 of Notolepis coatsorum. Taxonomy (NCBI): domain Eukaryota; kingdom Metazoa; phylum Chordata; class Actinopteri; order Aulopiformes; family Paralepididae; genus Notolepis; species Notolepis coatsorum. The sequence goes on along the minus strand of NC_140172.1, from coordinate 109,378,099 downwards.
TCCAGGTCGTCACCGCCCTGGAGGTTGTCTGGGTTCAGGTCCGTCTTGTGTTTGTCTGAGGGCTTGTAGCCCCCGTGGCGATCCTCGATGATGGGGTCCAGCAGCTCCTTGAAGACCTCGTACGTCTCCTCGTCTCCGGCCACGCAGCCCACGGTCATGATGAAGGGGTGGCCTGGGTTATCGACGCCGGTCTGAATGACGTCGTCCAGGGTGAACCCACTGGGGGTCTCTTTGTCCCGCAGGCTGGAGTAGATCTCCGGGGTCAGGATCTTGGCCATGTGGTCAGGTCGGGGAACTCCTGCTCGGCGGAGTAGTTCATCTTCAGCGTGTTGTGGGGCATGATTGCTCTCACCTTTCCACAGCAAAACGGTCGGCAAGGCACCTTGGTTGAGAGATGTAGGCTTCAATCTGTGTTGTTTAGTCTATCTGTTCAGTACTGTTCAGTACTGTTCAAAGATGCACACTGAGCTCTTCTTCTTCTTCTTCTTATTTGAATTTCCGGCAGAGTAGACGCATCGTGGCGTATTACTGCCCTCCGCAATTCTTTTTATGGGCTCTTCTTCTTCTCCTTCTTCTCCTTCTACACCTTCTTTTTCTTCTTCTACTGGACCCCGTCATCAACTACATTGTCCATTGGAGTGCAGCTACTGCTGCTACTTCCTGCCTGAGCCCCCCTCCGCGGGACCCTCCTTGCCCCCTGCTATCTTATCCTGGGCTGCTTTGTCCCTCGCAGCCTTGTCCCTCGCAGCCCCCTCAGCCAATTCTTTACACACCTCCTTCCAGTCCAGACCTTCCAATCCCAGATGTTGAACCGCTATCCTAACACAAATGTTCTAGAATGTTTGATTATGACATCATACTGTGACATCACGAATGTGCTATTATGACATTGTGACATCACAACGGAACATGTTTGAGTCTATTTGAATAATATAAATAATGTTTGGTAAGGCTGTCCCCGAATCTTTGTTGTACCAGAGGATATAATGTTATTTTATTTATTATTATTATTATTATTATTATTATTATTATTATTATTATTATTATTATTATTATTATTATTATTATTATTATTATTATTATTATTATTATTATTATTATTATTATTATTATTATTATTATTATTATTATTATTATTATTATTATTATTATTATTATTATTATTATATATTTTTTTTGTAGGCCTATGCGTATTTAAGTTTTTCATTATGCATTGTGTGTACTAACTTTGTTTCCGTTCGTCTACTCTAAGCCATCCTAGGTTGTCAAGTGGACAGGGGTGAGGTGGGTTTTAGGAGTTAAGGTCAAGCAGTAGTCTGACCAGTTTGTTTTGTGATGTTTGTAATCTTGTTTTTAGTGCCTTTGAGGTGCTTTGGTACCATGAGGTGCAAGCATAGTCGTAGTACCCTTGAATGAGTGCTCCTGTTAGAGTCTTCAAGGTATTCTTGTTTACCAGAGAGGAGATCCGGTACAGGAATCTAGTTCGTTGGTTGACTTAGTTTTATTACATTGGATCCCATTTGTCACAGGAAAGATTTGGCCTCTATAGGATGGAACCCAGGTAGGTAATTTCATCTTTCCTTTTAAGATAAGATAAGATATTCCTTTATTGATCCCCTTGGGGAAATTCAGGCATCATAGCAGCATGGGGGAAGGGGGGGGGGGGGGGTACAGGTAGTGAAAACAACACAAGCAGTATAAACAAATGTCAATATAATTTACTATCTAACTAACTGAAATATACATTATTCATTATTCACAGTATCACAGTATCCACATACAGTAAGGTGCAGTATGCATAAGGTAGTGTTATTGTCCTACTTGGGTTCCTATTAGTTCTAGGTCGATGTCTGGCAGCAGTCGCTGCCCACTGTTGTGGAGCCTGATGGCCACTGGTATGAAGGACTGTCCAAGGCGGTTAGTTGAGTGTCTGGGGGTATGAGTCTGTGGCTTCTTTGTCACCTTCACCTAATATGTTTTGATCTGGTCAGGTGCGCTGTCACCTAAAATGTTTTGATCTGATCAGGTGCGCTGTCACCTAATATGTTTTGATCTGGTCAGGTGCGCTGTCACCTAATATGATTTCATCTGGTCAGGTGCGCTGTCACCTAATATGATTTCATCTGGTCAGGTGCGCTGTCACCTAATATGTTTTCATCTGGTCAGGTCCGCTGTCACCTAATGTTAATATGTTTTCATCTGTGTCCACTGACCACTGACACACAGTGGGGGATGTTTTAAAAATATTATTTAATATATAATATAATATAATAATTTGTGCTTCACCTAAAAATTTGGTCAGCAGCCTCCACTGGTACAGCAGAGCTGTCCCAAGTAGCGTTATATGAAAATGATTGTAAGTAAGTAAGTAAGTAAGTAAGTAAGTATTTATAAAGCACCTTTCATACATGTCATGTAGCTCAAAGTGCTGTACACAAACATAGGCATATATAACGATAAAAGCAATAAAGTCACAGTGATCAGTTAAGATCAATGTTTAAAAAAAATAAAAAATAAAAAATAAAAATAATAATAATAATAATAATAAACGTAAAAATTAAAATAACGTAAAAATGAAAACATGAAAACAGTCATTAGCTTACCAGTTTGGGAGAACAGGTCCGCACAAACATGTCCGCTCAGTAGCAACCGGAAGTAGGAAATGTACTAAACCAATGCACTTGTACGGTAGGTAGCAATGTTAGCTCTTATAACGCTAGTGTAGTTACGTTTTTATTAGTGGTCAGAGTTGGGTCCACAGGACTTATCCAAGTCCCATGGATCCATCAGTGGCCGTGTATTGTGTGCGTATGTACCCGTTCCCTCATGTGGTCAGTGGCCAGAGTTGGGTCCACAGGACTTATCCAAGCCCCATGGATCCATCAGTGGCCGTGTATTGTGTGCGTATGTACCCGTTCCTTCATCTAAAAAGTTGGGTCCACAAGGCTTATCCTAGCCTCATGGATCCATCAGGTTTTTCCAAGCCATAACTATTTGTAAGCTAGACTGTATAGGTACGTTTTTAATTTTCCTTTAAAAATGTGTATGGAGCTGGCGTTTCTGATGTGTGTTGGTAGTGTGTTCCATAGTTTTGGGGCATAGTTGGCAAATGCCATACTTCCTATCCTCTTTTGGTTTCTGGGCGTGTCTAGTAAACCTGTAGTGGATGACCGTAGCGTTCTTGAGGGCAGATAACTAACTAGGGAATTTGCTATGTATTTTGGGCCTTGCTCATTAAGAGCTTTATATGTTAGGAAAAGGACCTTAAAATCAATTCTATGAGTTATTGGAAGCCAGTGCAGAGTGGCTAGGACTGGAGTGATATGTTCTCTTCTCCTTGTATGAGTTAGTAATCGAGCTGCAGAGTTTTGGATAAGCTGAAGCTTCCCAATGGTTGCTTTGGGAAGACCAGTGAACAGTGCATTACAATAGTCAAGCCAACTTGATACAAAAGCATGAATAAGTGTCTCTGCATCCTTTTTATTTACGAAAGGTCTTACTTTCGCTATGTTTCTTAGGTGGAAGAATGACGTTTTCATGGCCTTATTTATATGAGACTTAAAGGTCAGGTCTGAGTCCAAGATGACACCTAGGCTTGTAACCTCAGTCTTTACATAGGATGACAGACTCCCCAGGTTTTCACACAGCACTTCCCTTTTCGCTTTTGGGCCGATCAATAGGATTTCGGTCTTGCTTTCGTTTAATTTTAATGTTATTGTTCATCCACTTGTTTATTGCTAACAGACAATTTGTAATGGACTGTATGGCTGTAGTGTTATTTGGTTCTGCGGAGATATATAGTTGTGTATCATCAGCATAACTATGGAAGCATACATTGTGGTCTCGAATGATGTCCCCGAGGGGCAGCATATATAGTGAGAAGAGTAATGGACCAAGGCAGCTTCCTTGTGCAACTCCAAAGCTGCTGTCATGTTCCTCGGATACATTTTCTCCAAGCTTAACATAGAACCTTCTCCCCTTAATGTATGTTATGAGCCAATTTAGCCAACCAGTCTTTCAAGACGACTGATCAGGATATTATGGTCAATCGTATCGAACGCTGCACTAAGGTCCAATAGGACAAGAATTGAGACTTTGCCAGCATCGGAGTTTAGTCTGAGGTCGCTAACTATTTTAGTAAGGGCAGTTTCAGTGCTGTGATTTGTTCTGAAACCTGATTGTAATTCCTCCATGATGTTATTATCTTTGAGAAAGGAGTTTATTTGTACTGAGACTATCTTTTCTAATATCTTGCTGATAAATGGAAGGTTCGATATTGGCCTATAGCTTTTTAGTTCGTTTACATCTAAGTTTGTTTTCTTTAGTAGTGGTTTTACTACAGCCGTTTTAAATGCATCTGGAAAAGTGCCTGTTTGAAGCGACATATTTATGATTTCAAGGACATGATTTGAGACACTATCGAACACCCGCTTGAGAAATGCTGTTGGTATAGGATCGAGGCAGGAGGTGGCGGAATTACACTCAGAGACAATCTTACAGAGGTCAGGTAATGTAGTATGTGAATTCCCCCATAGTTATCTCAGGTGGGTTTTCACTCACAGCCAGATCTATATCAGAGGTAATGCTTGCTCTAATCAATGATATTTTTTCATTAAAGAAAACTGCGAACTCTTCACATTTTGTGGCTGATTGCTGCGGTATATGGGGGGTGGTATGTTAATCAGCCGGTCGATGGTGGAAAAAAGTACCCTGGTAACAAACTTTTGTTCGAAACGTATCGTCTGTGTCAACGTTGAAGAGTGTTGTGATCGACTGATGTCTGTTGTCGCATTCCTGACCTGACGCTCAGAGTAAACATGTAGCTGCGGCTAAACTAAACTCATGTGTTGTCAAGTTATTGTTATAAGGAACCCAGTCCAGACTGCATCCCCTTAACAATTGTTTGTATTGAGCCGTATTGTATTGTACCCATTCTGCAATGTGTTAAATAACGTTTGCATCCATTCATTCTACTAGCGTTAACGTTACCACATTATTACGTTAGCATGTAAGCTAACAAAATCGCAGATGCTAGCCTCAGCTAGCCTCGATGTTTACTATGCATAGAGAATGCCATTCACATTAGCATGTAGCTAACAACACCGGAGATCTTTTTGTGAGACTAAACTATCCGCTCTTGGTGGTAAATTGTGTTGCTGTTGGTTTTGTTTCATCAACAAATGAGAGGCAGAACACACAGTGAATGTATCCGTTTGTTTATTGCACTTTTATTGCACTTTCTTTGCTGAAAAATATATGCTACATTGGCTAAATGGCTAACGCAAGGTATTTAAAGATGGTGGCTATGTTGTTTTTAAGCAGGAAGTGTAGTGAGCATTCAACCTTTTCTGATTGGTTGAAATGGCCTTCATGTCTGAACAACATCGCCGCCTACTGCTTTGGCATTGTACTACATGTATCGGTTGCTGGTTTTCCAGCCGCCGTGAGTACGCGGTTATACGCGGTTATTCACCTGTGTGGACAGAGGTTTATTTTTTTCAAAACTTCAGTGTCATTAATACCCGTGATCGTGTGGACAGGGCCTGAGCGCGTGTGTGTAAAGACGTGTCTGTCATTGTTGGTGGCAGACCTTTCATGTAAGTTACAATGCTCAATACAATAAAACACTTTTATAATCATCACCTTCTCTTAATTTTCACTGCTTTGAATTACAGGTCACAGCAGTGGCGTCATTTCAGTAAAAGCCAAGGTATGGCAATTAGGGAGGGGGGGTGAAGGGGGGGGGGGGGGTTCCCCCCCTTGGTGGATATTTTTTGTCAAATCAGTTGCGCAATAGTCACTTTTGGTGAGTTGTTTCTATACAATTCACTTATATGACATTTAGGTATGACACAGGACTACACAAGCATTTTTTGTATAGAAATGTGTCAACAGACTAAAGCAGGGAACCACAATATTTTGCATAAAATTTATGCAGAATGTAATATCATAACTGTCTATTATTTTTCTTGCAATTGAGCCAATTTTCCTTAGGTACGGTTTTGAGGTGTGTGTTCAACAGAATGTAGTATCAAAAACACGTTCACAAAAAGTATGGGTTACTGAATGCTGAACTGCACTGTTATAATCACTAAGCCATTGTAAGACCTTAACTGTGTCCCTGTATCACTTGTCTCTGCTGCCCTTTGATTAAAAAACGTCTGTATGTCCATGCAGACTCAGGGAGGAGGCAGAGGAAGTGAGAAAGAGACCCAAGAGTTACAGGTAATGGGATATCAGACAGCTTAAAGTGTAGGTTAACATCCCTAGTAAAAAAAAATGCTATAGGAATCTCTATACGTTTTTGGAACCCTATAGCAATCCTTTAGGATCCCATAGGATTTTGAGACAGTTATGTGCTCTATATTGCAGGAAATTGCACGTACAGGTGTTCATTAAATTAAAAACTGCATTAAATTAAAAATCTCCTGAATGCAATATACAAGAGCATTTTTGGAGACGTTTGCATTGCCCTCAGAATTTTCTTGACGCTCCCAGTTACCGTAGCTGGTGGTGAAAGATCATTTAGTAAGTTGAAACTTATCAAGAGCTATTTAAGATCTACCATGTTGGAAGAGAGGTTGAACAGCCTTGCAATGTTATCGATTGAAAGCAAGATGGCTCTATCACTTGATTTCAAAGAGCTCATAAAAGATTTTGCCACCAAGAAGGTCCGGCGATTGGCGTTTGGGATTTAGGGATACAAATCCAGTCTATGACATGATTGTGGGATGTTTCCCTATAGTAAGCTGACAGGCTACAGCCCACATTGTGAACAATTACTATCTGATGCATAGTTCTCTAGCACTACATTTTTCATTGTTTGCTGTAAGTTTGTTCATGTCCTGAGAGTTTATTGTTTTATAATTGTGTTCAAATCTTCAGTTAATTTATACTTTTGTCCTTGTGTTGTTCAAATCTTAATTGAATAAGTCAAAGAATGTTGAGATTTTTTGTTTGTTCATTCCTGTATTGGGTGTAATTTTCAATTAAATAGACAGAAGATAAAGTTGATAGTCAGTGCATGTTGATTTCTTGCAGTCCATTACAGTTCATTAACTTTCCAAAGTTTTCAGGCCGCGACCCCCGAAATAACGGTGTCAGATAGCCGCGACCCCCACTATTATAGGAGGTAAATAAAAAAAAATATATATTTTTTATATATATATTTTTTTTATATAAATGTAAATGTATGGTTGAAACATGCAAACGTTCAAACGCACACACACTAATAAGCATTGGAGTCTTTTAACCAGGCCCGGACTGGGGAAATCATTCAGGCCAGGAAATTATAGTGCGAAATATAGCCCCAGTCAGGCCACTTTTTAAGCGGGGGGTCCCCCACCAGGAAATCTTTTGTTACAAAGACTTAATTTCCTGCATTCTGGAGCAGGAATTTATTTTTATTTGTCCTTTAAATGTCAGTGTTTGTGATGGCATCACAAATTATTGTTAAAAAACAGGCTAGCATATGTATGATTAGCAACAACACTGATTTTGATGGATTTTCTGTTTTTTTGTAATGTCAGATTGAAAATAATACAATCTTTTATTCAACTTCAGCCCTGATCATAACACCACATATTCATTTTATAATTATAATCCTTTAAATGCCAGTGTGTGTGATGGCATATATTTACAATATATCAAATGCAAAGTAGATCTTTCTGGGGGGGATTATTACAGGCTAGCATGTGTCAATGATTAGCAACAACACTGATTTTGATGGATTTTTTGTTTTTTGTAAGGGTCCCGCCTCCACCAATCACATGCGGCTCCCTTTGCAAAGAGAGAGAGAGAGAGAGAGAGAGAGAGAGAGAGAGAGAGAGAGAGAGAGAGAGAGAGAGAGAGAGAGAGAGAGAGAGAGAGAGAGAGAGAGAGAGAGAGAGAGAGAGAGAGAGAGAGAGAGAGAGAGAGAGAGAGAGAGAGAGAGAGAGAGATAGTTCTCCAACTTGTGTGAGTTGCAGTGATCTCCTGGTTGTTCCCCACCTGCAGTAGGTTACTGTATCGCGCCGCTGCAACTAGAAACACTGGCCTGGCCTGCTTCTAAGGCCCTGTTTAGACGGAAACGCTAGCAGGTGAATCCGCAAAAATATTTTTTCGGATGTGCCTTTCGTTTATACGGAAACGGCGTTTTTACGGGGTGAAACCGCAAAAAAGTGAGACTACCTTCCAGGGTGGAATTCCTAGAAACGATAAACCTTTGCGCTCTCATCTAAACTGTCAAACCGCATAAAACGATGACGAAAGGGTTGTCAAGGCTCTCGTCGCGTGTACTGCTTACATCACAGGCATGCGCCAGTAGCCTAGAAGCGTAAACAAAGCATGTCTGATTCTATCCATGGCGATCACCTGAAGGCTACATTGGCAGTACTTTTAAATACACAAGAATCTGTCCCGCGGCGTGACTGGACCCACTGTCTGTGAGTGACTCTGCTTTGGTCCATTCACATTCCCCACCCACAGTCTGCGAATCAGAAGCAGAGTAGGGCGGGTCTTCACATCACGTCATGTGACATATGCGCCAATCGTGTGACAGCGGGGCTCCGTTGTCTCGAGTTGTTACAGCCTCGTCTGCACGGAGAATTCCATCCCAAAACGGCCGGCACTTATCACCTAGACTGTGTGTGTGTGTGTGTGTGTGTGTGTGTGTGTGTGTGTGTGTGTGTGTGTGTGTGTGTGTGTGTGTGTGTGTGTGTGTGTGTGTGTGTGCGTGTGCGTGTGCGTGTGCGTGTGCGTGCGTGTGTGTGTGTGGAGTGTTGGGCGTGTGTTATGTGACAAAAGACCGCCCGTCTCGTCCCCAGCTCCGACTCATGAAAGAGAGATACATGTGCGCGCGGGAGCGTGCGTGCACGTGGCGTTTGGCCTTGGCCCATATTACGACTGCACCACTGGTTACGCCTCTACTTAGTATGGGGGTGAAACCAGTGATGCAGTGGTGGTCCCACTCGGTACCACGCCGTCCCAGCAGTTTTTTCTGAGCAGAAGTACGCGCACGGATGTGCACGCATGCGCACACAAAAACGTTCACTGACTCGTCGCGCCGTGCGCCAAGTACCCGGCACTTATCACCTAGTCTTTGCATAATAATAGGATACCAATAACATAACAAAGAACGAGAAGTGCAAAACCAAAATACAAGCCCTGTGGGGGTTTGCTTGATCTGTGGAGCTCTCACTATGTGACAAATGGTCCCGACTGGAAGGATGAGGCATTAAGTTGTGCTGCCCTTCTATAAACTGTAAGTTACATTGTTAATTTAGTTTGTATTTACTTTTCTAGTTTAAGTTAATTCAATTCATGTTTGTTTTTCAATATAATTTCTTTATATATTGAAGGCTACATCCTGCTACCTTTTTCAGCTTCTCTATTTCAAGGCAATATTTACAAAAACTAAACTAAAACTAGTAATTTCCTATACAAACATGTTTCCTACTATTTATGCATAATAATCATCTGTTCTGTGCGCACGGGAGGGAACATGTATGTAGGTGTAATTTAAACAGCGTACAGGCAGTTCTGATATTACGACTGCACCCCTGGGTGAAACTCTCACATTACCCTACTCATTGGTGACAACCTTTTATGACTTTTCTTTGGTGTCAGAATTCAAACGTTAATTAGAAGAAGACTCATTAGGATTGGATAAATGCTTTTTGGAATGGTTCTTGGAATTGAGGGATTAGGGGATTTATTTTTACTATCCATCATAGCTGACCTACTTGTGCTTCAATACTACAAGTACAGTCTTGGCCATGTGGATCAAGTTTGGTGATTGTGCCAAAATTATTCCTACTGTTGCTCTAGTGCCCTCGTGAGGCCAACGTGGGTAATACTTATTTCTCAGTATGGGGTCCGTCCCTCTGTGACCATGCCAAGATTAATCCAATGTTCGTAAAAAAAAATAGATGCAAATAGATTATAACTGTCACGGACTCAATGGATTGATGTCCCTATAATTGTTTATAATAATAATAATAATAATAATTTTGAATCTTGCTGAATGTAAAAACCTATTCTTTCCTCCCCTATTCCTGCACTTGATCCCTGACAGCCAGTGTCCTTACGTATCCTTATCTTTATACCTTATACCTTATACCTTATATATGCAATCCTCTTGTTGACAGAGTCTGGCTATGGGGCGACAATAATATGTTCATGAGACATGGTTTCTCCCTTCAGCCGTTAATCGGCGTGGTTTATTATTTACATTGGCACACAGCAGCACATGAGTTCTCCTCTCCGTGAGAGGCAGGTGGGAAGAGATAGAGGGGGAGGAGACATCTCCTTAAATACCCTCTACCTGGCGGTAGCATTAGCGGCTCCGCCTATAGCGCCCTCTAGTGGAAACAGTTATGCAGTTACTAGCAATCATAACCTCTAACTTTAACACCTCTGATGCCGGGTACGATACCCTGATTTAGCCTGATATCTGATATTGTTAAACGTTATTAATAATAATAATAATAATAATAATAATAATAATAATAATAATAATAATAATAATAATAATAATAATAATAATAATAATAATAATAATAATAATAATAATAATAATAATAATAATAATAATAATAATAATAATAATAATAATAATAATAATAATAATAATAATAATAATAATAGTAATAATTGTATGATTTGCATATATCGTTGACGACAGTATAATAAAAATATCCATGATGGTATACCTTCCTATTCTGTATTCCCCCCAGTCCAATAATTAACATCATTGTCAAGGATGTCATCATCATTGTTTTGTAATTGTCATGTTTCTTGATCGATCCAGCCCTGCCTCCATCTCTCTGGTCCTTCCTTCCCCTCTCTCAGCTCTCCAATTCCTTCTCTCTTCCTCTCTCTATCTTTACCACTCTCTAACTCTCTCTGATACAGTCTCTCTTTCTTTCAGTCTATGTACAGTATCTATCCATCTTTCCCTCCCTCCCTCCATGCCTGACTGTCACACCAAGGTCTTCATAGAGTGCAGTGGAGAGCTCACACACACACGCACGCACACACGCACGCACGCACACACACGCACACACACACACACACACACACACACACACACACACACACGCATGCACGCACGCACACACGCACGCACGCACACACACGCACACACACACACACACACACACACACACACACACACACACACACACACACACACACTTATTCAGGGATGTAAAGTACTTGAGTAATTGTACTTCGTTACAATATTTAAGTACTGTTTTTGGGGATTTGTACTTTACTCAAGTATTAGTAGGTTTGTATACTTGTACTTTTACTCAATTACATTTCTGAGAAAAAATGCAGACCTACAAAGTACAAAGTACAAATCTCGCAGGTCCAACAATTTTAATTAGTATATTTGTTTATCTGGCCGAACTAACGTTAACGTTATTAATCCTGCGGCCACTCTTTATTTAAAAACAGCCAATCAAATCCCCATCAATGGGAAATGAACCCGCCCATACCCATGCTGATTTAAAAACAGCCAATCAAATCCCCATCAATGGGAAATGAACCCGCCCATACCCATGCTGATTGGTCCTTGTGCAAGACTAGAAAGCGGGGATCTTTGATTAAACACCTGCTATCAGAAGAATAGACAGTCAGAGTGACAAGCTACAGAAGACGGCCACAAGCGATAGTACGAGTGATGAAGAGGACGGAACGGAACATTTCATTCCCCCGGAATAAAAACAAGTTTTTACTTTTACTGTTTAGTACTTAAGTAGATTTAAAAGCAGACACTTTTTTACTTTTATTCAAGTGTGTTTTTAGCCTTTTTTGAGACGGTACCCATACTTTCACTTAATTTCTGGGTACTTTTTACACCTCTGCTTGTATTACTATACTTGTGCAAACCTATTTACTACATTGAATCCCTTATCCCTAACACTGATGGTCTTTGTATTTAGGTTGCTAGGCTTCTCTTTTTTCTGCTGTATGTCATGTTTTCATGTTGAACCCTAGGGAGAATAGCTGACGTCCTGGTGTGCAGCTAATGAGGCTCCTAATTAATAAAGTAAAATATAAAAACAAAAGCCTAACCTTCATCCTAACTCTGAACTTAACTTAAACTAGAGGACTGGCCACAATTATCTCCCTTCCAGAAAAGGTCGCTTCACTTCTTCAATCCGGAGGTCAAACTGGTCCTCACAAGAGTAGTCATTCAAGTAGTGTCTTAAAATTTTAACCATTATGTTTGATGATCTTTCTCAGTACTATCAGCTTTCGCCTCAGGCTTCAGGTTTTCCTCACCCAGGCATACTGTATACAACCACCACATATACACACACACATATATATTTTACATTCTTTATTTGATTCCACCAATCAAATTATACATATACATACATACAGTACATAACATTAAATTATTTCCAGTGGTTTTAAGGACATTTAAAAGGTAGAACATGTAATACCGTCAAACAGCAACCTCTGGAGCAAAAGAGAGCAAACAACAAAATGCAATACCAAGATGGGCAATTTTGACTAGAGGTCGCTCTTACACTGTGACAGCGTTACAGATTCTACCTTTATGATCCCATTATGAACAAGGGCGCACCCTTACCGCTGTTGTCACTGCTAATGGTGACTCTGTATCAGCCAGACAATCAAGTGACAATACAGTACAGACACAGACCATTCATTCTGAATCGTTGAACAAAACAATTCTACAGATAAGACCCATTTTCCTCCATAAGGCTTATCTCACACATAGAAATCTAGGTCACTCTGAGCTGATTTCTGACATGTTATGGCTTCTGACATGGCTGGGAAATATGAGCCTGGTATCAGCCTTAAACATTCTCTTTTATCTCCTTATTTAACTTTGTACGTTATCTTCCAACCATTATCGCATTGTAGTGGTGTTGTTGTTGTTGTTGTTGTTGTTGTTGTTGTTGTTGTTGTTGTTGTTGTTGTTGTTGTTGTTGTTGTTGTTGTTGATGATGATGACTGTACAATTTCCCCTGCGGGGATAAGAGTAGTTCTTACTTAACCCATCTCTTATTTCTTATCCAAGCATGGGGGCTTGCCTGGGACAACTCAACACGAAACAAGGAAGAGTAATATGTTTGTCTGAAACTACACTAGGTCACAAATCATCTCTGGAGTCGATAGACTTTGAAGAGAATCACAGAAATGTGACTGGCACATTAATCACAAATTGAGACTGAGATTTACTATTGAGCAGAGGTGTTGCAAAGATGGTTCCTGCTGAAAGGGAGTGTATAAGGACTAAAAGTGTCAGTGAGCCTGACAACTCTTTTGACTACTTCAAGGATAACGATGATCCATCTGAATATCCGAGAACAAAGACTGCATTCTCTTATCGGAGGCCATGGCATGAAAACTGTTTCACAGATTTAAAGCTGCAGTAGGCAATTTCTGAGAAATGAGCAAGAGTGCAAAATGAATCGTATAATTTCACTCTATATTTATTGAATGAATCTAAAGTGAAATGATACCACGCTGTGCTGTCCCAGTAGTCTCTCTAACCAGTGTATGTTGCTTTAACCAATTAATTTCACGTCACAAATAGATCAATACAGTCCGTATTAAAGGAAAACTCCAACATTTTGGGAAATTAGCTTATTTAACATCTTCCCTGGAGTTAGACAAGAAGATACATACCTTTTTTGTCTCTCTGCATGCATTAGGCTTAGGGAATGCCTGGACCGTTAGCCTAGCTTAGCTTCATCACTGGAAGTGGGTCAGACATTTACCCGAGTTCCCTACAGTCACGAAATACACGTCTCCCAGTCACACAAGTCTCCCAGACACACAAGTCTCCCAGTCACACGAGTCTCCCAGTCACACAAGTCTCCCAGTCACACAAGTGTCCCAGTCACACAAGTCTCCCAGTCACACAAGTCTCCAAGTCACACAAGTCTCCCAGTCACACAAGTCTCTAAGTCACACAAGTCACACAAGTCTCCCAGTCACACAAGTCTCCCAGACACACAAGTCTCCCAGTCACACAAGTCTCCCAGTCACACAAGTCTCCAAGTCACTTGTGTGACTGGGAGACTTGTGTGACTTGTGTGACTGGGAGACTTGTGTGACTTGTGTGTCTGGGAGACTTGTGTGACTGGGAGACTTGTGTGACTTGGAGACTTGTGTGACTGGGAGACTTGTGTGACTGGGAGACTCGTGTGACTGAGAGACTTGTGTGACTTGGAGACTTGTGTGACTGGGAGACTTGTGTGACTGGGAGACTTGTGTGACTGGGAGACTTGTGTGACTGGGAGACTCGTGTGACTGAGAGACTTGTGTGACTTGGAGACTTGTGTGACTGGGAGACTTGTGTGACTGGGAGACTTGTGTGACTTGGAGACTTGTGTGACTGGGATACTTGTGTGACTGGGAGACTTGTGTGACATGGAGACTTGTGTGACTTGTGTGCCTGGGAGACTCATATGACTTGTGACTTGGAGACTTGTCTGACTGGGATACTTGTGTGACTGGGAGACTCGTGTGACTTGGAGACTTGTGTGACTGGGAGACTTGTGTGACTGGAAGACTTGTGTGACTTGGAGACTTGTGTGACTGGGAGACTCGTATGACTTGTGTGACTTGGAGACTTGTCTGAATGGGAGACTTGTGTGACTGGGAGACTCGTGTGACTTGGAGACTTGTGTGACTGGGAGACTTGTGTGACTGGGAGACTTGTGTGACTTGGAGACTTGTGTGACTGGGAGACTCGAGTGACTGGGAGACTCGTGTGACTTGTGTGACTGGGAGACTTATGTGACTTGTGTGACTGGGAGACTTATGTGACTGGGAGACTCATGTGACTTGCGTGACTTGTGCGACTGGGAGACTTGTGTGACTGGGAGACTTGTGTGACTTGGAGACTTGTGATACTGGGAGACTCGTGTGACTTGTGTGACTGGGAGACTTGTGTGACTGGGAGACTCGTGTGACTGGGAGACTTGTGTGACTGGGAGACTCGTGTGACTTGGAGACTTGTGTGACTGGGATACTTGTGAGACTGGGAGACTCGTGTGACTTGTGTGACTGGGAGACTTGTGTGACTGGGAGACTTGTGTGACTTGTGTGACTGGGAGACGTGGTAAATACACAGGTCACAACATGTTTACAGGAACGTTTTGGAGTTGTATTTTGATTGTATTTGGAGTGTGTATTTCGTGACTGTAGGGAACTCGGGTAAATGTCTGACCCACTTCCAGTGATGAAGCTAAGCTAGGCTAACGGTCCAGGTGTTCCCTAAGCCTAATGCATGCAGAGACGAAAAAGGTATGTATCTTCTTGTCTAACTCCAGGGAAGATGTTAAATAAGTTAATTTCCCAAAATGTTGGAGTTTTCCTTAACTGGTTAAGATGAAAAATGTGTCCCTGCCTGAAATCTCCCCTCCCATTGACGGTGTGTTTTTATACAAGTGAGACCCTGCCATGTGGCCAAGCCCTTCTAAGCACTGCATGCTTCATACTGTAAGCCTATTACATTGGTGGCTTTACATGGAGGGCTGGGAAACTCACACCTCCAGGACTCATTTCTAATTACAGGAATGCCAGTGAATGGCATGTTCCCTGAGAAGAGCATGGCTGAAAGGAAAACAGCTATTTCGATCCACTCAGTTTCAACATAATTGTGTTTACTGCAGTTCCAAGATCCACTCCACATGTGTTTTAACGCTTAAAATGTTTAAATATTGAGTAACAATTAGTTTGGTATGATTTTTCCATCAAAGATTTTCAATAAACTACTGTGATGTTGTGTTTCTTTTTCAACTGTAGCCAAGACTAACGACCCTAACCCTATCAAAACAGCAGTCAAAGTGTATACAAAGAACACAGTGTTCAGCACTACGTTTGTTTACCAATAATTCTAAGTGTTATTAGTGAAATATGAGCTTATAAAGATTTCTGCGCATTGCACCGGAAAACAGACAATTTAGACGTGAGGACAGGAAGCCGTTATTAAATCATGGTAGTCCTAAGAAAGAGGAGACCCAGGGCTTTCGATGGACGTCTAAATTTAATAAAACACTCGCAGACAAACAATGTGATATTACAAATATTGACGTGAATGTTGTGTTTATATCTCATGGGTCGAACAAACCTCAACGTTATTGCCATAAAATACCATATATTGTTTCTTTACCTTTCTGTGAACGTATAGGGGAAAAAAACTTTGCAATCCGGTAAAGACATTATACAAAAGTAACTGTACTTACAGTAGATTTCATTCATGGTCTTTGCTGCCCTGTACCGGGGCGCCTGGTGGTACTAAATCCGGATTTGACTCTACCATTGGAAAGAGGAGATTTGGGCCGATCCATATGTATGACTTGGCCATAATACAGTCATTTATATAGGCCTGGTATTGTATATTCATATTTCATTATTGCATGTGTCCGGATGGCAAAATTCAGTACTGTATCTACAAAAACCCCTTTGTCTGCCCTTTGTTCATTTACTTAGATTTTTTTGTACACTTGATCTCAAGAAGGTGCTGAATTTGGTTAATGTTTGGTCACCGTCAAAGATGAATTTTTTTTAATTTATATTCTCATTTGGTTCATTACAATTTACTCAAGCATAACACACAATATGTGAGGTTCGCCTGTTCCCTGGTCCTTTAATTCCCTGTCTCCTCACCTCACCAGCCCCCACCCTCGCGTTGTTTTACTCTCCTCTGCTCTTCACCAGCCCACACCCTTGGACTACCTTTCACAGCTGTGATAAGTTATGATTAGCGCCCCAGAGGGCTTTAAATACCTGGACTTCCCCTCCAGTCCTCGTCGGGTCGTTCCGTATCTGTATGCTACCTTCTACCGCCGCGCTCCTGGTGAGACATCGTCATCGCTCTCTATTCTTCCACAGGAGGATTCCTTTGTTCTCACTGGGAGACGTTGTGCCATTCCAGACCCCGAGCCGGCGCGCTCTTCGAGCCGGCGCGCTCCTACTCAGACGCGCTCCTACTCCAGACGCGCTCCTACTCCAGACGCGCTCCACTCCAGACCCCAAGTAGACGCGCTCCACTCCAGACCCCAAGCAGACGCGCATCACTCCAGACCCCGAGCCGGCGCGCTCTCCGAGCCGGCGCGCTCCTACTCAGACGTGCTCCTACTCCAGACGCGCTCCTACTCCAGACGCGCTCCACTCCAGACCCCAAGCAGACGCGCTCCTACTCCAGACGCGCTCCACTCCAGACCCCAAGCAGACGCGCTCCACTCCAGACCCCAAGCAGACGCGCTCCACTCCAGACCCCGAGCCGGCGCGCTCTTCGAGCCGGCGCGCTCCTACTCAGACGCGCTCCTACTCCAGATGCGCTCCTACTCCAGACGCGCTCCACTCCAGACCCCAAGCAGACGCGCTCCACTCCAGACCCCGAGCCGGCGCGCTCTTCGAGCCCGCGCGCTCCTACTCCAGACGCGCCCCACTCCAGACCCCAAGCCGGCGCGCTCCACTCCAGACGCCAAGCCGGCGCGCATCGCTTCCTAATCCTCTACGGGAGGATGCGTCTCTTCACTTCCGAGGAGGATCTCCTTGCCAGGCCTCTGCCGTCTGAACCCTGCCATCCCTGTAAGCAGCTCTGGCCCTCGCCCTGTCCAAGGCCTTAACCCTGTTTTCTCTGTTCCTGTCTCCAGCCCGCCTCCCCGGGCCTCTGTCCCTGTTCCCCTCTCCAGTGCCCCTGTTCCTGCCCTTTTGCCCTGGCCCTGTCCCTTAGCCTTCCCCTTAGCCTGCTCGCCTCTTAAAGGCACAGTGCCACATTTTCCCTATTTCTTTGTTCCAGTGTTTTTGTGTTCTCCCTTAAAGGGACAGTGCCGCTTTTAGTTTTTATTGAATAAATGCCCTGTTTTGGCTTACTCTCATACCTGTCTTGTGTTGTGCGATTGGGGTCGGTTACAAACCATAACAGTACGACCCGACCAGTCGACGACCCCAGCCAGCACAGACAGTGTATGTTGAGTTTGCCCTTTTTAGTTCCCTCTAACCCACTCTAGCTCCCACTAGCTCCCTGTTTAGTTTCCCCTGTTAGTTCCCCTGTTGACTCCCCTGTTAGCTTTCCTGTTAGCTCCCCTGTTAGCCTGTTAGTCTCCCCTGTTAGCTTCCCTGTTAGCCTTGTTAGCTTCCCTGTTAGCCTCGTTAGCTCCCCTGTTAGCTACCCTTTTCCCCACTGCTAGGACTGCCCCTTCAGCTAGCAAGGTCAGTTTCCCCACTGCTAGTACTGCCCCTTCAGCTAGCAAGGTCTGTTTCCCCACAGCTAGGACTGTCCTTCCAGCTAGCTTGTTCTCTCATGCTGGTCCAGCCCTGTCTGCTAGCCTAGCTCCGGCAGCTAGCGCAGCCTCTATGTTAATGTAGCAGTACAGCTAGCATAGGCCCTGTAGCTAGCAGTGCCCTGGCAGCTACCCTGTCCCTCTGCTAGCCCCACTTTTGGTGTAGCTTCCCCTGCTAGCATGGCCCAGTTTTTTTTTGTTTGTTGCTTTGTCATGTCCCCTGCCCCACTGTCTGTATTTTTTGGGTCGCCCGGTGGCTCCCGTGGAGGGGGGGGTACTGTGAGGTTTGCCTGTTCCCTGGACCTTTAATTCCCTGTCTCCTCACCTCACCAGCCCCCACCCTCGCGTTGTTTTACTCTCCTCTGCTCTTCAACAGCCCACACCCTTGGACTACCTTTCACAGCTGTGATAAGTTATGATTAGCGCCCCAGAGGGCTTTAAATACCTGGACTTCCCCTCCAGTCCTCGTCGGGTCGTTCCGTATCTGTATGCTACCTTCTACCGCCGCGCTCCTGGTGAGACATCGTCATCGCTCTCTATTCTTCCACGGGAGGATTCCTTTGTTCTCACTGGGAGACGTTGTGCCATTCCAGACCCCGAGCCGGCGCGCTCTTCGAGCCGGCGCGCTCCTACTCAGACGCGCTCCTACTCCAGACGCGCTCCTACTCCAGACGCGCTCCACTCCAGACCCCAAGTAGACGCGCTCCACTCCAGACCCCAAGCAGACGCGCTCCACTCCAGACCCCGAGCCGGCGCTCTCTTCGAGCCGGCGCGCTCCTACTCAGACGCGCTCCTACTCCAGACGCGCTCCTACTCCAGACGCGCTCCACTCCAGACCCCAAGCAGACGCGCTCCTACTCCAGACGCGCTCCACTCCAGACCCCAAGCAGACGCGCTCCACTCCAGACCCCAAGCAGACGCGCTCCACTCCAGACCCCGAGCCGGCGCGCTCTTCGAGCCGGCGCGCTCCTACTCAGACGCGCTCCTACTCCAGACGCGCTCCTACTCCAGACGCGCTCCACTCCAGACCCCAAGCAGACGCGCTCCACTCCAGACCCCGAGCCGGCGCGCTCTTCGAGCCGGCGCGCTCCTACTCCAGACGCGCCCCACTCCAGACCCCAAGCCGGCGCGCTCCACTCCAGACGCCAAGCCGGCGCGCATCGCTTCCTAATCCTCTACGGGAGGATGCGTCTCTTCACTTCCGAGGAGGATCTCCTTGCCAGGCCTCCGCCGTCTGAACCCTGCCATCCCTGTAAGCAGCTCTGGCCCTCGCCCTGTCCAAGGCCTTAACCCTGTTTTCTCTGTTCCTGTCTCCAGCCCGCCTCCCCGGGCCTCTGTCCCTGTTCCCCTCTCCAGTGCCCCTGTTCCTGCCCTGTCCTTTTGCCCTGGCCCTGTCCCTTAGCCTTCCCCTTAGCCTGCTCGCCTCTTAAAGGCACAGTGCCACATTTTCCCTATTTCTTTGTTCCAGTGTTTTTGTGTTCTCCCTTAAAGGGACAGTGCCGCTTTTTGTTTTTATTGAATAAATGCCCTGTTTTGGCTTACTCTCATACCTGTCTTGTGTTGTGCGATTGGGGTCGGTTACAAACCATAACACAATATTTCTGACAATGGGAATACATTCCCTGAGGAGCATAGATGTTCCTAGATACCGACATAACATGCAAATGGCCTTGTAGAAGTGGAGCAATCTTCCATTTACTTGGGTATGTAGTACGTTTAGGCACATTTTCTGAAAATACGGCTAGGGCTTAACAGGTTAAAGGTGTATGTCACCCATTTTAAGAATTCACGTATGTTGTTCCTGTGACCCAGGACAGATCACTCTCTCTTAAAGCTGCAAGAGAACCCTCCGATCGCTAGACTAAAACTAGCCGGCCCACGTGGACGTTTCCCAACCCTTAGAGTTGGCCCTACCCCCCCGCAGAGGCCGTCTGCCGTTACGCCGGGATCCGCCTCTCACGGAGTCACCGGCGACCTCACCAATGTCAGTGCCCCCGGGTGTCATGGAGGGCGAGAGCACTTACGCCGCTCCTCCCTCCCCGCCCCCGGTTTCCCGCACGCGCCGAGGCCGGACAGTTGTTCCCCCCCGCCGGGGGGATTTTGACTATGGGTGAATTCTGGGGGGGCTTGTGTAGTGATTGTAATGGTACATAATTCACCCACGGAACTATTGTTAGGAACATTAGTTCCGCCCGAACATTCTGGAACGTTTGTGATGATGTCATAGCCGAACATTCTAGAACATCGAACATTCTGATTTAGGCGGTGGCACTTCCTGCCACCGGCATTCTTTCTAGCTTTCCAGTAACATACTGTATCGTGTAGTTGTGCTGATGAATATTAAAGGAGGTACATTCAGCTTTGTAACACCGCCTCCGACTCCCGTCTCTCAGCACCACAACACCATGAATTTAAAATGACAAAAAATTGACTAAAATTATTTGTAAATAAAGAGTAATTAAAATGTTACAAATAGACATTCAGTTTATGAAAGCAAGGTTTTTCTTTTTTTTGCCTTCTTAGAGATGTAAGCACACAGCAACTTTCACTATGGGACAAATATTTAAATAATAATATATAAAAAAAAAAACATGAACAGGTGTGACTAGACAAAAATATCAAGAGATTTTGTTGACTAAAACATGCTAGCCATCTTCCAACTGACTAGTGGTTCAGGAGGTAGAGTGGTCGTCTGGTAATCTGAAGCTTCCCGTTTGAATTCCGGCTCCTCCCGGCAGCGTGTCGAAGTGTCCTTGAGCAAGACACTTAAACCTTCTCCTGATGAGCAGGTTGGCACCTTCCATGGTGTGTGAATGAGTGAGTGAGTGAGTGAGTGAATGTGTGAATATGAGGCATGCATTGTAGAGCGCTTTAGATAAAAGCGATATAAATGCAGTCCATTTACTATTTAAAACATGTCCTCAACAACACACACTACACAAGCCAAAAATAGAAGAGAAGAACTTTTTTTTTTTATTATTTATTATTTGTTGTGAAACTACAAAACATATTTTTTGTGCTGCTGGTGAAATATTTACAACTGTGGCTGACAGTACAGTGTCCAAGGTTAAATTCACAGCTTCCGGGAGTCTCAGGAGAAACAGGAAAGCACACCCAAATCACAAAGTGCAATAAATACATGCTGTATTTTCTCATAGCCATATCCATACACATACCAGGTTCATCACCATTCTTAATACAACAGATTATTTAGAAGAAAATAAAAATAAAAAAATAAAACAATAAAAATAAAAATGCACTTGAACTTCATAAACAAACAAATAATTATATCACAACCTACATGATGGGAGAAAAAATTAAATAAAATCATGGACTAACCAGCATACGTTCTCTGGATGATGATAATAATGATGATTTATCGTAGCCTACATTCATTTCTGAAAGTGTTGACCTCTTTTAGTCAGGGATATACACGTCAGGTGTTATTATACATATATATATATATATATATATATATATATATATATATATATATATATATATATATATATATATATATATATATATATATATATATATATATATATATGTATATATATATACACATGAGTACATTTGAGTCTCTTGATTCGACAGTTGCAGAACAATTGTGTCAATCATGACAAGCTTCAGTTGATCATAATATAGGTGACTAGTACTGTTCCATAATGCTATGCAATCCAATAGGCTGGATGGAAGTCCTAATGTAAAGAAAAAATTACCTTCTCTAGAAAGTAGAAAAAACAAACATGATTTGTCGAACTACGTCAAAGTAGACGGTTCGCATTTAAAAAAACTATTCGTTTTTAAATGCAAACATTTTCAGGCAACTTCTCTCAGATGGGGGTCCGATTTGAACATTTCACGGGGGCTTGAAAAATAACTGTTAACAACTTCCCGCTCTCAAAAGGCACACTGTTAACACGGCGCTGATTCCAAAGGCATTGGTTTTTACTTCACAGTATATATCAGTTCATGTCCCCCGTTTTCCATTGGGTTTCATCTGTGCTTTAAATATTGTGGCGTTTTCTCTTTTAACAGTGGAGAGCAACATTCATTCACATGTGTGTGTGTTTGTATATATATACCATCTCACAGACGAGGTAAGACTGTTTGAGAACTGAACATTCTAACGATGATATTGTGATGACTATGAGTGGTAAGATTCTAAGATAGAATAAAAAAAACGCTTGAAAGAGAAAGGTTATCCGTATAAAGACATATCCTTTACCACAGGTGTTGCGCGAAAATGTGAAAGCAGACTAAAATGTTGTCATTTCTTTCACTTACTTGATCTAAAGAATCGGGGGGGGGGGGGGGGGGATCCACATTAAAACGTTGTTGTTTTTTTTATCTGAAAATAAAGGGTTTTTACTTCGTCCCTGAAAAGTTCCAAACTTCTCAGAAATGACAGAAGTAACAGGACAGTAAGTACAGTAAGTACACTTCCACCCCCAGCTGGTCTACGGTGTGACGACTCTAACGCCTGTGAGGATGTTTGAGGTGATCTGTCCGGATCAAGATAGACAGAGAAAATAGATCAGCTTGACCCAAAACAAAATAGCTGACAAACAACTAATGGGGTGGGGGGAAAAACCCAAGTATAATCGGCAAACTTTCCCTGGATAAAGAAAAAAGAAAAACATACAAACGTAATTACTGCACAACTAGTAGTAATATGGCAAAATCAGACACAATATATACGTTTGGCAGCCTCTAGGTGAGAAGGCCGCGCTATTAGCAGATTTACATTTCTGTGGAGATTTGAAAAGGTCGGCTACAGTTCCTCTTGCCCTTGGCAAACTCACGTGTGTGGTTGTAATTTTGAAATCCCTTCTTCTAACGTATTATTACGTGATTATTCTCATCAAAAGCGCTGTGGAATGTATTATGTAATATCTTTGCAGCGATAATGAACAGGGAGAGGTAGCAGCGAGATGACTAATGGAATGGTAGGGCCGGGCTATTGTTCCAGGCTAATATGATTAATAGGGGAGGTGACGCCAAGATCTGAGCAGCGGAGGGAAAACTAAGAGAACGAAACGCACACACACCACAAAGACGTCTCAATAACTGTGGTTTCTTTCTTACACATAAATCTGCCAGATCTAATGTCCTTTATGGACCCTGGTGTCAATAACTGACTTATGATCTGAACATAAATGAATGTATATGTGAAATAATGTTTTTTTTTTTTAAAACAAGGAGGTTGTGAATCATTTCAATGAGATTACTGCACACATTCCGAGGCCATGTGCGTAATAGAAAAGCGCCTCTTTACAGCAAAATGCATCAGAACAGCCACCTTATGTATTTGCTCATACCGTACATCTGCACGTGTCATGTAGGGCTGTAGCCAAAATAAACACACATCTCAGTGGGGTAGATCGCAACACACACACACACAGATTGTAATGTTGACATTACGGTTAAACTGGTTTCTAGAAATAACGCAGCACACAGTAAGCTGTGTTGAACTTCACACCTGTCCTTTAGACCTGGCCTGTAACAGGGGGGAGATAGGTATGAGCTGTACAGGACACAGCTGTCCTTTAGACATGGCCTGTAACAGGGGGGAGATAGGTATGAGCTGTACAGGACACAGCTGTCCTTTAGACATGGCCTGTAACAGGGGGGAGATAGGTATGAGCTGTACAGGACACAGCTGTCCTTTAGACATGGCCTGTAACAGGGGGGAGATAGGTATGAGCTGTACAGGACACAGCTGTCCTTTAGACATGGCCTGTAACAGGGGGGAGATAGGTATGAGCTGTACAGGACACAGCTGTCCTTTAGACCTGGCCTGTAACAGGGGGGAGATAGGTATGAGCTGTACAGGACACAGCTGTGGAAACACAATGGCTCTGCTACTGTGACCGGTGCCACCATGCTGAAAGGCTGACTTGTTTAATGAGCAAAAAAAAGCATTTTAAATAACTACCGTTGTATTTTTGCAACTCGTGAAAAGATCATTTGTTTTAGATATAACGATGCAATAGGTTGAACCGATATGTTATGGGCTCGACAGACGGTAAGTGACCGCAAGTGAACCGCTCCTTTTCCATGAAAAACAGGGGCGACAAGCGGACGTTTGTGATCTGCCTCTGCCTGCGACGTGGCACGCAATGTTCCATCTGGTGAAATTTGCCCGGCGGTGCACATTCCAATGCATGAGCAAGTTTAGCAGATTTACCTTTCCTGTATTTGTCACGGTTGACAAATTGGTGGAGGTTTATCACGATTGAACAATGAGACTATGTGTGAAATATATCCCTCCGATAGGCTAAAACACAGTCAACCAATCCTATTGGTCTACGCACTGAGGAGAATTAACTAATACAAAAAAAGCCTATTGTACTATATAGTATATACCATAGTATATGATACAGCCTCTGGCCTGACTGCTTTTTTGATCCTTCTATAATATTCCAATATTCTTAAAAACAGAATAAATAAGACATATTCATAATTGATTTGTCTTCAATATGCTATGCGTTAGAAACAATAATGTACGTCATTAGTAATAGGCTACATTAAGAAATCATGCATTTTATTGTTGATGTAACACAGAATCGCACCTACAGGCTGCGACCTGACGACACCTACAGGCTGCGACCTGACGACACCTACAGGCTGCGACCTGACGACACCTACAGGCTGCGACCTGACGACACCTACAGGGACCTGACGACACCTACAGGCTGCGACCTGACGACACCTACAGGCTGCGACCTGACGACACCTACAGGCTGCGACCTGACGACACCTACAGGGACCTGACGACACCTACAGGCTGCGACCTGACGACACCTACAGGCTGCGACCTGACGACACCTACAGGGACCTGACGACACCTACAGGCTGCGACCTGACGACACCTACATGACCTGACGACACCTACAGGCTGCGACCTGACGACACCTACATGACCTGACGACACCTACAGGCTGCGACCTGACGACACCTACAGGGACCTGACGACACCTACAGGGACCTGACGACACCTACAGGGACCTGACGACACCTACAGGGACCTGACGACACCTACAGGGACCTGACGACACCTACAGGCTGCGACCTGACGACACCTACAGGGACCTGACGACACCTACAGGCTGCAACCTGACGACACCTACAGGGACCTGACGACACCTACAGGCTGCGACCTGACGACACCTACAGGGACCTGACGACACCTACAGGCTGCGACCTGACGACACCTACAGGGACCTGACGACACCTACAGGGACCTGACGACACCTACAGGGACCTGACGACACCTACAGGGACCTGACGACACCTACAGGGACCTGACGACACCTACAGGGACCTGACGACACCTACAGGGACCTGACGACACCTACAGGCTGCGACCTGACGACACCTACAGGGACCTGACGACACCTACAGGCTGCGACCTGACGACACCTACATGACCTGACGACACCTACAGGCTGCGACCTGACGACACCTACAGGGACCTGACGACACCTACAGGGACCTGACGACACCTACAGGGACCTGACGACACCTACAGGCTGCGACCTGACGACACCTACAGGGACCTGACGACACCTACAGGCTGCGACCTGACGACACCTACAGGGACCTGACGACACCTACAGGCTGCGACCTGACGACACCTACAGGCTGCGACCTGACGACACCTACAGGCTGCGACCTGACGACACCTACAGGGACCTGACGACACCTACAGGGACCTGACGACACCTACAGGGACCTGACGACACCTACAGGCTGCGACCTGACGACACCTACTAATATAGTTTGGCTTATTCATCATATTTCCCTACATTCAAGAAGGTCACCTCTGCTGCTCAAGAGAAACGACAATGATTCAGATTATACTTTAGCTTCACCCTCCCCCCAAAGGACAAATAACAACCGGGCAAAAAATGTTAACACACACACTTTCATAAAGAGATTTAGCACCATCAACCCCCGTGTGTCTGGCTGCTCCAAGTTAAAGGGCATTCAATCAACCTATTTCCTTCAGGCCTTGAACAGGCCAAAAAAAATAAACAATGTTTTGGTCAAAAACAACTATACACTCATAAAAGTGGGTATCGCACAACTCTCGATTTTTCCGACAGAAATGCCGCCTTCTCTGTTTCAAACATGATACAATTACGCTCTCTGTGGAGACAAACCCATGTCAAACTCTGAGCTCATCCCCATCATCTGTAATGCCATGCATTATTAAGTGTTTACAGAGAGAGAGAGAGAGAGAGAGAGAGAGAGAGAGAGAGAGAGAGAGAGAGAGAGAGAGAGAGAGAGAGAGAGAGAGAGAGAAGAGAGAGAGAGAGAGAATGAATGAGTGTGAAAGAAGGAGAATGAAAGAGTGAGAGTGAAAGAGGGAGAAAGGGTGAGTGAAAGAGAGATAGAGAAAGAGAGGTAGTAGTAAAATCACACAGGGAATGAAAGCGTTTTGCATTTCAAGATAACGTTTCTGCTAGACCTCCAGGGGGCAGTCTAGAGACCTCACTGACTGAGGCCATCACTGAGGTCATCACTGAGTCAGCGTTGTGAATGACGACTGTGTAGACTCACCAGAGACACACAACACACAGGTGCAGCTATTATTAGGGAACCTAACCTTGTTAGAAACACTTGGCAAACTCTATGGCAAAACCCCATTAAACTGAGATTATTCCTGGGTCCACCCGACGCACTTTGACTCAAAGACCCAGCCAACGGGAGATTAAAGGAGATTGAGAAGAGAGGAGTACGTGTTTAAAATGAGATATCCATCATTCTAAAATATGACCCTCTTAAAACTTAATTGCCAAGTTTAAATATCAAATTCACTGCTGAATATTATTGGGAATCTTACAACCTTCGCTTGTAAAGCAGCTAAATATGAGAGGGTGTAATAAGGAGGTGAAATTATGAAAATTATATGGTTTTTATTTTTTCTCAAATATCTTTTTAACGGAATCCTTCTTATGTTGAGAGTCAAGTTATAAGAGGCACAAGAGATTAAAAAAAATGCAAATAAAAAAATACTTGTTTTCAAAGCATCCAGTTGTATGACAGGGAATAAAACTGATTAAAAGTATAAAAATCAAACGCATGAAAAACAGAAAATAAGGCTCAGATATTATCACCGACTTTTTCTGATCAGCACTTTTTTTTTGTATCACTTCACTTCATTAATTGAATCATACAATCAGTTTGTTTATAGTCATAAACAAGATTACATTTCACCTTCACTTCCTACATGTATGTGTTTCAACAATCACTGTGTGCTTCATAGAGCGGGTGACGCAACAATCCTTCCAGCACGGGGTGGAGACTTTTTTTTATTATCCACAATTATTTTTTTTACTTGTCACTCAAGTATCTTAAAGTGCACAAACTATCTGGTCAGCTACCTGAGTACTAGTGAGAGTTAGTGCAGTTTCTACATCAAGAGAGGAGAGACAGAGACAGAGACAGAGAGAGAGAGAGAGAGAGAGATAGAGAGAGAGTGACCATGTAAAGCGAAAGACTGACTGATACCGTAAAGATAATTTTAAACACATTTTCATCATTGAAACATAAGTACTCTTGCCATGTGCAACAGACCCAGAAGAAAAAGGGCCCACCACCATAATAACCCGTTGTAAGTCCTGTATCATTACTTCATAAAGCAGGCTTCATATATATGCTGATGACTGATACTACGTACAAAAGTGCCCTGCATTCATGACCAAATACAGTAAATGGTAAGGACTCATTACAGTCCTACGAAGGGAATTTATAGTGCAGAAAGAAGTGGTTCATCTGAGTTTGTGTCTGTCACTTCTTTCGGGCCAGTTTGATATGTTGGTTTCACGCTGCGTCTTCAGAACGCGAGTCTTCCGACGACCCGCCAGTCACTTCACACCTACTGTACCGTTTTAATTTGAACCCGTCTATACAGCAGGTCATGCGTCGTTCTATTTCTCAGTGAAGCCACGTTTCCCCTTGTGATTTGTCAAAAATGGACCTAAGGACCTACCTCAAACCTTCTTGATCCTCCAATCATGGAGTGGGGCTTGAGATCAATTCACCTCACGAGGATGGATAGTGGAAGACTATACCTTCACTGTTGAGTATGAATCTAGTCTAAGGTAATGTGTGCGCTGCACTGAGAGCAGGTAATGCGTGCGCTGCACTGAGAGCAGGTAATGTGTGCGCTGCACTGAGAGCAGGTAATGCGTGCGCTGCACTGAGAGCAGGTAATGCGTGCGCTGCACTGAGAGCAGGTAATGTGTGTGCTGCACTGAGAGCAGGTAATGTGTGCGCTGCACTGAGAGCAGGTAATGCGTGCGCTGCACTGAGAGCAGGTAATGTGTGCGCTGCACTGAGAGCAGGTAATGCGTGCGCTGCACTGAGAGCAGGTAATGTGTGCGCTGCACTGAGAGCAGGTAATGTGTGCGCTGCACTGAGAGCAGGTAATGTGTGCGCTGCACTGAGAGCAGGTAATGCGTGCGCTGCACTGAGAGCAGGTAATGCGTGCGCTGCACTGAGAGCAGGTAATGCGTGCGCTGCACTGAGAGCAGGTAATGCGTGCGCTGCACTGAGAGCAGGTAATGTGTGCGCTGCACTGAGAGCAGGTAATGCGTGCGCTGCACTGAGAGCAGGTAATGTGTGCGCTGCACTGAGAGCAGGTAATGCGTGCGCTGCACTGAGAGCAGGTAATGCGTGCGCTGCACTGAGAGCAGGTAATGCGTGCGCTGCACTGAGAGCAGGTAATGCGTGCGCTGCACTGAGAGCAGGTAATGCGTGCGCTGCACTGAGAGCAGGTAATGCGTGCGCTGCACTGAGAGCAGGTAATGCGTGCGCTGCACTGAGAGCAGGTAATGTGTGCGCTGCACTGAGAGCAGGTAATGTGTGTGCTGCACTGAGAGCAGGTAATGTGTGCGCTGCACTGAGAGCAGGTAATGTGTGCGCTGCACTGAGAGCAGGTAATGCGTGCGCTGCACTGAGAGCAGGTAATGCGTGCGCTGCACTGAGAGCAGGTAATGTGTGTGCTGCACTGAGAGCAGGTAATGTGTGCGCTGCACTGAGAGCAGGTAATGTGTGCGCTGCACTGAGAGCAGGTAATGCGTGCGCTGCACTGAGAGCAGGTAATGTGTGCGCTGCACTGAGAGCAGGTAATGTGTGCGCTGCACTGAGAGCAGGTAATGCGTGCGCTGCACTGAGAGCAGGTAATGTGTGCGCTGCACTGAGAGCAGGTAATGCGTGCGCTGCACTGAGAGCAGGTAATGTGTGCGCTGCACTGAGAGCAGGTAATGCCGCATTAGAAGGCGGTTACCGTGTGAACATTCTTCCTGCTAATATTTATACGTAGGGCATATACTGTCGATTTCAGAGGGTGATTTGAGTGACCTAGGTAACTACAGATTGAATGGGAAATGTAAAGGGAAATGTCATGTGTTTGCCATTCCCCCTTGATGTACAGTATTTGAACATATCGCCCTGTAGCCTACTGTCACATTAAAAGCGATTAAAAGAACTTAGTGCTAGCATTGACAGTTATTAAAAGTACCTATTGGATCCACATTCATTCACATAATATTGTAGTTACAGAGAGTGTTTGTCCTAGGTGGTCTCGGGACAAAAGATCATAATATCGTAGTTACAGAGATTGATTGTCCTATGTGGTCTCAGGACAGAAGATCATAACATTGTAGTTACAAAGAGTGTTTGTCCTATGTGGTCTCGGGACAGAACATCATATTGCTTCAGGTAAAAAGCGCTGGTGTGTATGAGTGTGTGTGCGCGCACACACAAGTTTGTGCTTGTGCTCACGTGTGTGCAGGAGAAGGTATGTGTTCATACACGTGTGTGTGTGCCCCCACGTGTGCGTGCGTGTGCTGGAATGATGATTTACGGGGGGAAAAACATCTAAATTGTAGCTACCGACATCCACTTATTAGTAACAGTAAAATAATGCTACAAAGAGTGGAGAAGGAACAAAATAAAATAAAATAATGTTCTAGTCACTATTACTAATAAAATAAAAACTATACAGATTAGCAATGCTGAGAAAAAAAAAGTGTTTCTTTCGAATTTAGACTTTTTTTTTCTTCCTACTTTACATACATTTATTATTCGTTAATTCTTCATATAACACCACAGAGCGTTTGCTTCATTTCCGTGGAAACAGCAGTTAAGACTCTGGAATACTTTGAAAAAATGCTCTCCTCCTACACATCGTCGGCAGGCAGGTCAGGGATGCTGGTCTTCACTCGCGTGAAGAATGCCATCTTCTCTCTGAAATCACAACGTGAGCGCGGATCATTAGGTCACATGTTAGGTGTTAAGAGAAACGCGACGACATTATGGGGAATGTGCTTACCGTCTTCCCCAGAGTCAGACAAGAAGACCGGTTCATCGGTCAGCCTAGCTTAGCACAATGAATGGAAGCGGACAGTACCGGTTAACCTAGCTTAAACTCCGGGTGAGTTGTTCATTGGCCAACACTTAGGCTAGACTATTGTTCAAAGCTAGGCTAACATGCAGCCTAGCTAGCTGGGACCACTAGAGGTGTTTTTGGCCAACAGCTAGGCTAAGCTGGTCCGTATCTGTTTCCATTAATTTGTGCTAAGCTAGGCTAGTTTGCGGCTGGATAGCTTCCTACTGAAGGCACCGAGAGGAAATTGGTATCTATCTTGTTTTCTGACTCTGGAGAAGACGGTAACTGCATTTCCCATAACGTCGACGTGTTCCTTTAAAGTAGTTGTCCTAAATCCATGTACTTCAAACCAAGAATCTCTGATGTTTTATTTATTTTATTTTATTTAGCCTTTATTTGACCCAAATAGATGTCTCTCTCTCTCTCTTTCTCTCTCACTCTCGCCTCCTACCTGAAGGACTGGATCTCCGGCACCTCCTTGCGGCTCTGTCCTCGGATCTTGTGGACGTCCTTCGCGGCGGCCCTCATCATCTTGTCCACTCGCTGCTCCTGAAGCTGCTCCTCGCGGGTCTAAAAGGGGAGGAGGAGGTTGACGTACAACAGGAAGTAAGAGTTAGAGAGCGTCCTGTGTCCACGGGATTCATTCAAAACTTGAGTCGCTATTTTGAACGGCTCTTGGAAAAGAACGGAACCAAAAGATCCGGTTCCCGCCGAAGAGCCGTAATTCCCACCACTGGTTTCATGCATCCAATGGGAGGTTAAAGGGGAACTTCACCCAAATGAAGAATTCCAATCTGTTATATCCCCATGGCCTGGGAGAGTTCCATCAATAGTTGAGCTGCTTTCTCTCTCTCTCTCTCAAAGCCAGAAACCAGAGAAGTAAGACTCAAACGTGTGTGATGTCATCATGTATAAAGTCTGGAGCTCTAAACTTGATGACATCGCAAATTTGAGTTTTAGCAGTCTTAGGCCATAGGAATAACATGTATGGCTTCTTAAAATGGGCATAGTTCCCCTTTAAGGTCCAATGAGGTCAAGGTAACGTTAAGGTAGGGGTGGGGTTTATACGTGAGATGGCTCGTTTTTAGGGGAATCCCCCTGCGTACAGCGGTGCTAATGGTCCTGGGCGACCAGCCAGAGCAGGAACACTATATATCGTAAAAGCAATCCAGCATAAAAGCAATCCAGTGTATACACCACGAGTGTTTAGATCGCCTTTATTAATTTAAATTAAACAACAGCGTCTAGGCCGCAGAGAAAACGCCATACAAATTCCCTGTGTACTTAACGAGTTTGCTCATTATTTGCTGCAACTTAACATGCACTCACACACCAAACACACCTCCTTGATTGTAATGTTATATAGTCTGGCGAGAAAGACGGTCAAGAAAACTCACCCGATGTTTTTAACATCCACTCCTATAGCTCCATCTGCAGTTAAAACACCTGTGCATACTGTTTACTTTTACTCCTACTCATAGTATATTCAGATTCAAATCTTTTATTGCCTATATTTATTGTAACATATATTTATTGTAATTAACTCTGACTGCCACTGACTTTCCCCATCTCTACCGCCTGACGCCAGCGTTATTGACCATTTTAGCGATGTTTGCAGACCCATCGTGTGTTCTGTATTATAGCTATGGAGCCAATAGTATGGCTCATTTGACAGGCATTGTTCATAGTCCATTACTGACTAATTAGTTCATTTCTACACACTGTAGTTTGTTACACGCTACATGCTAAACATTGCCCCTTTTCCAAAATAATCCAGTATTTTTACATAGATCCATGACGCGTTATATGCAATAAGCCCAAATCGTCCTGGTTGATCGCCTGAAACCCCAAATACTCCCAAATCAAAGGTATATACCATCTACATATGTGCCTTCACAAAATCATCAAGGGGAGGGGGAAGGGTAGTCTTACCCCGAAAATGCGATTGTTACAAAAAGATCGTTACAGAAACATGTTTCAGGTTTGGTAAAATAGGCATAGAATATACCTTACCTTAGCCAGAAGGTACTCCAAAAAGAATAATTCCAATGATCCCATCGGCGATCGCGATTACTCGTTTATATGTAATTATTTGTGTATACGGGAAACTATAGGTTTTGAGGCGAGAAGATCTCCTAGCGATTGCTCTGCAAGAGCTCCTCCCCCTCAGAGCGAGTCAGGACAGAAAGGGATCAGGACAGACACTGTCTGAACTAGACTATCAGAGTTCAAAAGGTGGGCGATACTGCCACCTGGTGAGATTCGATTGATCATTGCAATTCCAATGTAGGCAGATGAATCAGAGACACCTAAAGGGCTCCGGCTGACCGTATAGAACGGGGATCAAAGGAAAATATCAAAGGATCAAAACCTGAGTATACTCAGGTTTCTGGCGCTCAACGGTTGGTGAGATAACCCGACTATACTCGGGTATGGCGCATAAAGAGTTAATTACTGCACCTTTGATTACACCATTTACTTGTTTTTTTTAGTTCATTATATTGTTTACACTGTTTATTCTTCTCATGTTATTGCCTATAATTTATGTCTTTCTACTATTGCCATGCCCATAGCTGTACCTCCCCTCCCCCTCCCCCATGCTGCTATGATGGCTGAATTTCCCCCAAGGGGATCAATAAAGGAATATCTTATCTTATCTTTTGTGAATTATCTTTTCCCCCCCTTCTTTTTCCGCTTTTGTGTGGAAGGTCACACTACCTCTCCTAGATCCTTCCCTTGCTGTGCAGGCGCCCCGACCGAACTGTAGGAGTCGCTGTTTACAACGACCAGGACCCACCCTCGCCGGGTTTCCCACCCTCTAAGGACGGTCGGCCAACCCGGAAGCACCACAGCTGGATTCGATCCCACTGTCTCTGTGGTGGTAGACAGCCGCTTAGTCCGCTGCGCTACCCGGCCGGCCCATCTTATCTTATGTTTTATTTGATAAAACTGCTGCGGATAATTAGATGGCCGTTTTCCATGACAGCTCATTTGATGAACATTCGTCAGAAGAAGATGACAGTGGAAGTGAGATGGATCTACAGTATAGTGGATCTTTACACCATCTTTCTCACCAGACCGTACACTTATGATATCACAACAATCAAGTAGGCTTTGTGTCGTGAGCATGTCTGGAAACTGTATTTGACATGTTCCGCGGCCCAGATACGCACTGGCGAGCTGTAAGGGTATAGAATATGCCTCTCCTGACCTGCTTCTCCGCCTGCCTGAGGAGGAGGCGGAAGCGTTCGTCCTCCTGCACCCAGGCGGGGAGCTCCCTCTGGCCCTGCTGCCTCGCCCTCTCCAGCTGCTCCTTCAGCTCACGCAACACCCGCAGCTCCTGAGAGAGACGGGCCTGCCACGTCCTGGACACCTGCAGGTCCAGCTCCAGGTCCAGGGAGGTCCGCAGGAGACCATCCAGGCCTTTCACTGGAACCGGAGGCTGGGGGAGGAGGAGGAGGAGAGGGGAAGGAGGAAGAGGAGAGAGGGAGGAGGAGGAGGAAGAAGAGAGAACATTATTCAATGTGTACAGACACAGAGCATCAGAGATGTCAAAGGGAGCCCGTCTAGAACTGGCTGCAAGCGTGTGTGTGTGAGAAAAAGAGATAAATAGATAAATAGGGTACATGCTATAAACCTATGAGATACTACTGTTGATAATGTCCTGCACCTCCATGTTTACATTCTCTCAATGACTGTGAAAAATATGTCGTTTTTCGGACTGAAAACGCAGAAAGAACCGTTTTTATATTAACACTTTAATCGCCGATGACGTGTTTAGACGTCATTCCTCGCCATGCTCATTCTGCCGAAGACGCCGTAACTCGTCTTTGATATCAATAATTCAAAAATCTGTGATCGAAATCATATTTCTCCTCCGGAGACATGAGATGTACTGGTGAGCTCCACTCAACTGTCTAACGGTTCAAGAGCGCCATCTGGTGGCCGATCGGCAGAGAGGGAGGGGCGCGCCAAACAGGAAGTGCTCATCCATATTTCGTCCGGGCACTCGCGATCGGTAGCCGGACTCCATCTCAACACACTGGATAATCAATCGCTCGCCCTAACTCAATAAACAACGTTATTTGGACGTATATAGTATTATACAACCTGGAAATGGTTCATCTATATCAACATCCCATAATCGAAAACTGTCTACTCCCTGCTCTGATGACCATATGACCCACACTAGACGAATGATATAACGTTGCCCACGGAATTATAAACGACCCCCCGCTCATCCAGTCAATATCAGATGATACGTAGTAACTTCTAGAAGTACCTCCAGTTGAAATTTTTCATCTGGCACCGATCGCTACCAAACTGTATTTGATCATCAATATAGTGCATTTGGGGCTATAAATCAAGTTCTGAAGAAAGCTGCAGAAAACGATAAAAACATACTTATACTTTAGACCGTATTTTAGTATGAATATGTGAATGAAAAAATATAACATTGATACACCCTGAACAATACATATAGGACATTGAATGGGCCATAATAATGTCAATTTAGCAATAGAATTTAAAAAGTTATAGCCCTGCAAAGAAGGGGAACTTCTCCATAGACAAATAGAGCTGGCTAGGGATGGTAAATTATGAATTTAACCATGGCGATCAAAGTGTTAACCGTTTGACGGCATTTCTAGGACCCTGCAGTTCCAGGACTGCATTTCTAGGACCTTAGTGCCACCTAGTGAATTAGATGGATGCATTTTTACTGCATTTCTAGGACCCTAGTTTTAGAGGTTTATTCCACCCAAATGCTACATTGTCCAACTACTTACTGTATAGTTTTAAAGGAAAACACAGATGTGACTCAAGATGTTTTTCTTATGTATCATTTATTTTTTCATGCAAAGGCATTTGGCAGACACTGTTATCCAGAGAGACGTACAACAAAGTGTATAACAATATAACATGTTCATAACAATATAAATACATATAACAACAAAAAAAACATTCAAAAGAGGGGGTAGCGTGTCATGCATTCAAATGACAAAGCACTTCTCTTCACAGTAATACAACTGGCAAGAAAACCACGTTAGAACAAAACTATGCTACTAAGAATGTATAGACTTCATTTTGGTGTCACCGCCTCTGAAGGTGTCACCCGGTGCGGTCCACCCTCCCCTGTAAGCAGTAACATGCTGCTCGTGTAGGAAGCAGCTTTGCCCACTAGATGGCGAGCTCTTGTACTGAGACATGAGCTTGTGCTGGTTGCCTAGATTCAGCCCATGAAACACTAGCTGATTGATGATTGATTGATTGAAAACTTTTATTAACAGATTGCAGAATGGATCCTTCTGAAGTACTTTGAGAGTGTCAGACAAATGCCTTGGTGAGGTTAATGTATTAGTCATTGGAATATCGTCGCAAGTATAGTAATACCAGTGTGTGTGTGTGTGTGTGTGTGTGTGTGTGTGTGTGTGTGTGTGTGTGTGTGTGTGTGTGTGTGTGTGTGTGTGTGTGTGTGTGTGTGTACTATAACAGTAAGTAACCCACCTCATAAAAAAATATATTAAAAGTGAAGCTCTGTGTGTGTATACTATGTGTATGTATGTGTGTGTGCTGTGCGCACGTGTGTGTGGGTCCCTCCTATATGAATTGAAAATGGGGGACCCTGATGGAAACAAGACAAACGTCTTTCTCTGGTCTGCATCCCCTTAACAATTGTATGTATTGAGCCGTACTGTATTGTACCCATTCTGCAATCTGTTAAATAAAGTTTTCATTCATTCATTCATTCATTCACTCCTGTGTCATGGGAGGTGGGTGTTGGGAGGGTTCTGTTTTTCTTTTTTTTATCACTTATTTAGCACTTTACCTGATATTATTGCCTTTATATATATATATATATATATATATATATATATATATATATATAAACATTGTCAGTTATTCTATTTCTGTTTCATTTGATAAAAAAAAAAACAGACCCCCTTCTTATCACCTCAGCCTACCCCAGACCCCCTTCAGCCTACCCCAGACCCCCTTCTTATCACCTCAGCCTACCCCAGACCCCCCACCAGGACCCACAGAGGGACTGTTGCTTCTTAACACCACAGTTGGGGCAGAACAAAGAAGAAAGTGTAAACACTGGACCATAAGTGAGTATTCCACCACCAGTCTCCCTCCCTCCTCCCTACGGTGGCCCAGCAGGGACATACAAGTTAGGTTCAGTGCCTGTCATCACAGTAATGGAGGCGGGCAAATGTCAAGATGCATTAATGATTCAGCAAGACATGAAATATTAACGGTCACTTTCACTGAGAGCTGTACGTCACACAGCTTGTGGCACCGAAAAATGGAAATTACCTCCCATCTCACTCGCTTTCTCCTTCCTCTCTGTTTCTCTCTCTATCCCTCCGCCTCTCTCTGTCTCTCTCTCTATATATAATATCACTCCCTCTCTCTCTATTCTTCCCTCTCTCTCTATCCTTCCCACTCTCTTTATCCCTCCCTCTCTCTATCCCTCCTTCTCTCTCTATCATTCCTTCTCTCTATCCCTCCCTCCCTCTCTATCCCTCCCTCTCTCTACCCCTCCCTCTCGCTCTATCCCTCCCTCTTTCTCTACCATAATTTCATTATTTCATACATTTTCTGCCGCCCCTTCCCTTTCTCTCTCTCCCTCTTGTTTTTATTTTCTCTCTCCTTTTCATTTATCCCTCTCATTGTCTTTCTTTCCCTTTCTCTCTCTCTCTCTCTCTCGCTCTCTCTCTCACCTCTGTTATGTTTTTATTCCTTTGCCTTTTGCTTCTATTTTCCCTCCACCTCCTCTGCTCTCTCTTTTAGAGAAAAACTAATGTCGTCAGCAAACGGTGGAGTTTAGACTGCACTATGAGGTTGGGCACACCGATCCAAAAAGAAAACAGATGGAAGGTATCGCTGACGGTTGAGTTTGTTTTTAATTAGAACCTAGCTAATGTAATTGAATAGTGTGTTTGCAGAAACCACAGCTTTGCTACGTATCCATCAGTTCCAAAAGATCCAAAACTTCATCCAAACTTTTCTGTCTGTCAAAAGTCAAAACAGATACAACTCTGGCCGAGACAGATTCATAATTGGCGCTATGTAGCAAGCGGACGCTCCTCGTGGAAAAATAATGAAAAACAAACATAGACTGACAGTGTGGCCGGGTCGCTTGTATGCAGACTGTTTCCATCTGTGGTCCTGCTCTGTGTCTCTGGCCTGTTGTGTTCTTGACAGTCTAAGGACCCGGCCGTGTGTATGCTTTCTACAACGCAGTTCGGCGATTTGCGAATCTGATTGGCCAGGTCATTTCTGGTCATGTGACATGTACGCCCAATCGTGGGACCGCATGTGTCTACACTGGTTAAGCTTAGGCGCTCTTTCGAAGTTGGTTAAGGTTAGAGTTTGTCTTAGAGCATGGCGATAGAACGCCTGCCCTTCTTTCGACGGTTAAGCTTAGGTTAGTTGAGGGGAGCTCCAGTAGCTCACCACGTACCGCGAGTGCTATTTCAGCGCCGTGGACAACCGTGCTCGTCACGGATCTGGGGCTGAGCGCGTTCGAATCCCGGACGGCAGCCGTGCCTTTCCCAGAGTGTCTTCCCCCCCATCTGAACCCTTTCAGCCTGCTTCTGTCGGTCGAACTTGACCAAGTATGAATGCGATGAAAAAGCGATAAACGCTAAAAGAACCAGCTGACTGGTCAAAGTTAAAAAAAAAAAAAAAGCTTAGGTTAGTTGTAACGTTAGTTTAGGTTTGTGTTAACGTTAGATAATGTACAAAATAAACGTTTTCCCACTGCTATAAACGTCGCACTTTTATTTTGACAACCCCAGAAAGGAAGTCATTATATATACTTTACCATCCTGATCTGTGTTAGCTCCGGTTAGCTCAGAGCGTCCGGTATAACAATATACCAGCCATTGGATTACTGTTTTCTAAATTGGGGAGGCTTTTAATCGTCAAGGTAAGAGGATTTCAAGTCATGGTATCCATAGACTTCAATCGGTTCGGAGCCTTTGAATAAATGAGAATGTAAACAAACACGGCGTCACGTTGAAATCACTGGCTGCGCTCAGAGAGGAGTGGTTGGGCAAAAAAATTGTTCCGAGTATATTTGCTCTGATTGATATACCGGACGCTCTGAGCTAACCGGAGCTAACACAGATCAGGATGGTAAAGTATATATAATGACTTCCTTTTCTGGGGTTGTCAAAATAAAAGTGCGACGTTTATAGCAGCGGAAAACGTTTATTTTGTACATTATCTAACGTTAACACGAACCTAAACTAACGTTACAACTAACCTAAGCTTAACCGTCGAAAGAAGGGCAGGCGTTCTATCGCCATGCTCTAAGACAAACTCTAACCTTAACCAACTTCGAAAGAGCGCCTAAGCTTAACCAGTGTAGACACTTGCGGTCCCACGATTGGGCGCACATGTCACATGACCAGAAACGTCAGTGGCCAATCAGATTCGCAAATCACCGAACTGCGTTGTAGAAAGCATACACACGGCCGGGTCCTTAGACTGTCAAGAACACAACAGGCCAGAGACACAGAGCAGGACCACAGATGGAAACAGACTGTTAACTGAGAAGCCAGAGCAGCAGCAGCAGAGTGTCAGTGGCTTATGACTCACTACGATAAGGTGGCCACAATATGGTGTCCATACTCCAACCTGGTCAAATACATGGTTTTAGTAGTAGTAGTAGTAGCAGTTGTAGCAGAGGAAGTCTGCTACAGAAGAAAGTTCTAGAAGAAAGTTTTAGTCGGTCGTAGCTGTAGTAGCCTAGTAGCAAAAGAGGAAATAGTGGTAGCAGTAGCAGTAGTAGTAGTAGTAGTAGTAGTAGTAGTAGTAGTAGCAGTAGTAGTAGTAGTAGTAGTAGTAGTAGTAGTAGTAGTAGTAGTAGTAGTAGCAGTAGCAGTAGTAGTAGTAGTAGCAGCGGCAGTAGTAGCAGTAGTAGTAGCATTAATTGTAGTTTCTGTAGTAAAAGCAGTAAAACAAGCAGTACTACAGTAGTAGTCCTTTATCAATAACACGATCGGTGCAGTACGCTGCGTAAATGACTGCTGACAGAGAGGAGACAGAAAAGGTGTGCAGGAGACGTTCTGGTCTTCCTACCTTCTTCATGCGCATGCTGCGCCTCTCTGAGGCGTTCCTGACAAACGGAGACTTCTTGGAGAGGGTGGAGCTGTCACTGTCGCTGCGGTTGATCTGAGGAGATAGAACACGGCAAAGTATTAGTATCTAATTACAATTACTCTAGTTACTGTAATTGCGTTTTAGTATGTTTAAAAACAAATAAGAAAATGTATTTCCAAACGCACAGAACGATCTTTAACACACCAAGAAAATGATACACTCGTGATCACAAACCACCTCGCTTCAGTGTGTAATTGTTTTAACCAATTCGTTTTTTTTAGCTTGTGTTTTGTCATGTTCATTTACATTTTGTTACTGTGAATGAGAGCAACCTCAACAATCCTGTTGAGATTTAAATAAAGGTTGGAGTGAGCGAATGAGTCTACTTGTAGACGGTTTTAGTGGAGTTGCCTAGAACAGCTCGGACCAGTCAGCTATTGATATGAGTAAGTAACACATTTGTTTTATTTGGGTCTATTTAGAATGTTTATGTTGTCATGTTGAAACCGTCTATACTTGACAACTTTTTTAGTTTTCTGCTACAAGATTAGTGAGTATAAGATAACCGTCTTTACTGTAGTTTACAGTAAAACATAGTCACTTATAACCTTTTTATTGTTGTTAATGTCTATTTTAATGTATTTTCTGAGGTAAGGAGTGTTGGGTTTTACAGTATTACAGTTGTATGAAAGGTGCTATACAAATAAAGTTTAGTATTATTATTATTATTATTATAACTAACACTGACCTTGGGCTGATAATAATGACCCATCAGAATATTTGCAAATGACACACTGGTCCACTCCTACATAGTTAGGATGGGTTAAACGCAGAGGATAAATTCCTGGTATATGCAAAATGGACTTGGCAAATAAAGATATTCTAATTCTCATTCTAATCCAAAACGTGTACCCAGTCAAGTTTGAAATTACATGTTTTAGAGAGCATGTACAACATACATATTTTTGTTAGAAAGTAACCAAGCACTTGAGAACTTCTTTGGTGTGCTACTCTTTTACTTAAAAAACAACTACCGGTACTTTTAAAAACAAGTACTGTGTGTGTGTGTGTGTGTGTGTGTGTGTAGGGGTGGGAAATCGCCAGAGACCTCACGATACGATACTATCGCGATACTTGCGTCACGATACGATAGTATTGCGATACTAATATTGCGATATACATTTTTTTAATTTCACTTATTACCTTTTTCAACTGCAAAGTAAAACGTTGTCAACATGTTTTATCTAATAAAATAAAGTTCAGTCTGTTCACCTCACTTCAATAATTTTTTATTGCAGAACATGGTGTAAACACTGTAATCTGTGTTGCATGTACCTGAAACTGAACTGTTTGTATTACAGTCATATTCCAACTTAACTGAATGCACATGTGTGTGTCTGTGTGCGTGTGTGGACTACTGTACTATTACAGGTATTGAAATGAACAATGCAACTTCATTATACAAAAAAAAAAAAAAAAAAAAAAAAAATGAATAATTAAATATCGATACTTGGCGTCCCTGTATCGATACAGTATCGCCACGCAAAGTATCGCGATACTACTACGTATCGATTTTTTCCCCCACCCCTATGTGTGTGTGTGTATATATATAAGCATGTACTACAGTATGTAATCATGTGTTTAGTATGTATGCGTGTGTTTAGTATGTATGCGTGTGTGTGTGTGTGTGTGCGTGACTGTGTGTGTGTGTGTGTGTGTGTGTGTGTGTGCGTGTGTGTGCGTGTGTGTGCGTGTCCTGACCCGGCAGATGTACTGGCTCTGGGGTCC
Organism: Notolepis coatsorum; assembly: GCF_963971535.1. Taxonomy (NCBI): domain Eukaryota; kingdom Metazoa; phylum Chordata; class Actinopteri; order Aulopiformes; family Paralepididae; genus Notolepis; species Notolepis coatsorum. The sequence goes on along the minus strand of NC_140172.1, from coordinate 109,336,531 downwards.
GGGGGAGAAGGTCTTGGAGCGGATGATGGTGTTCCCCCTGATGAAGGGGTTCTGCTGCGGGACGTCCGGCCGTCGCTCTTTGGGCCGAACCACGGCGCAGTGGTGCCGCAGACCGCCCATGCTGGTCTCCTTGTTCACCTGAGTGAAGGAAGCACAAACAAACACCTCTCAGGCACTGATCTAGGGTCAGCTTCCTCCTTGTTCACCTGAATAAAGGGAAACACAGTGGTCCGTATTCACAAACACCTCTCAGGAGTGTGCGTACTGATCTAGGGTCAGCTTCAGGTTGTTAAGACTCATTATTACATGGCGTTTTCACATTCGCCGAAATGCTTGCTTGTGATTGGTCAACAGCGCTCGTCAGAGGTCCGATATTACTCGATAACGGACCTCTGCCGAACAATAATGACCGCTGTGCGCAGCTGGACCAATCAAGCCCACTACAACACTGTATCAGTGCTGCTCAGCATATGCACAGCTGCACTCAGTCATGCAATCAGACCACAGACCTGCCGGCTGCCGATAATAATAATCACTTTATTTGGGCTGACAGAGCCACAGAACAACTGCGTCTGCAAGTTAGCCATGTAATAAGCGGGATAATGTATAGCCTATACTCGGTCATTGTCGCAAAATAATTGACCTTCACTGACGTTTAAAACACCTCGGCTGCGCCTCGGTGTTCTAAACTCTGTGTCGGTCAATTATTTTGCGACAATGACCTCGGCTCGTAGCTATACATTATCCCTTACATAACATCTATTTATCACTGACCCCAAATTTACACCAAGCCCCGGGTCCCAGGTCATCACCATTTATACTGGACCCAGGTCCGCAAGTGTATTTCCTTAATCGCCACATCGCAGTTATCTCATTTTTAACATGATCAAAGGTGCAATAGATCAATGGTGGATTCATCTGTCGGTTGGGTCTTAGGTGGTGGTAGCATTCACGTACCCTCTCTACAATGGCTCCTGTCTGACTGGGTTTGGTTGCCTCCTTCTTCAGCTTCTCTTCCTCCTCTGCCTCGTCTTCCTCCTCTACCTCCCATTGGCTGCTGTCGGGATAAAACTCCTCCTCCTCGAGAGGCCCCTCCCCCTCCCCGCCGTTTGCTTCTTCGTCATCAAACATGTCTGCCTCTAGTTCCTCTTCATGCCTGGAAGAGAGAGAGAGAGACAGAGACAGAGAGAGGGGGGGGAAAAAAGATGAGACACATTACTCGGCTGTGGTGAAGAAGGAAGGGATTGAGAGTAAAAGGAACAAGCCAACATTATGGGCAAAGTGCTTACCATCTTCTCCAGTGTCAGACAAGAAGATAGATACCAATTTCCTCTCTGTGCGTTCAGTAGAAAGCTATCTGGCTGCAAGCTAGCCAAGCATAGCACAAACAATTGGAAGCAGATACGGACCACTCGCATAGCTTAAAACTCCGGGAGAGCCTGTTTTTGCCCAACAGCTATACTAGTGGTCCGTATCTGCTTCCATTCATTTGTGCTAAGCTAGGCTAGCTTGCAGCCGGATAGCTTCCTACTGAACGCACAGGGAGGAAACTGGTATCTATCTTCCTGTCTGACTCTGAAGAAGACGGTCGGCACATTTCCCACAATGTTGCTTTAACCCATTTAGACCTGAAATGCCTGCTAATAATGCATTATATAGCCTGCATATACACACAAATGTGTTTCCCGGATTCAATGGGAGAGAGAGAGAGCGGAGGAAGTGAAAGTGAAACGTGTACAAGGGAAGACAGAGGAGATGCAGTGTGATGTCCCTCATCTTGTACCTTTACTTTTTTAGATGTGAAGCACACAGGAACTCACTCACTCACTCATTCACTCACTCACTCGCTACTTTACTCCCTCAATGGCCATCTTGAGGTGTATCTTCTTCGTGAGGAGCGGCATTGAACCCATGGCTGATCCACTGGTAGAAGACTGTGAAGACCTTTTACAAATAGTTCCTGGTATATTACTGGGATAAACTTTTCAGGCATCCGCTAGTGATTTTTGACTACTCAAAACTCAAAAGTTTTGGCGACCAGGCATTCTCAAGAGCTGCACCCCGACTCTGGAACTCCCACCCTCAGACCGAGACTCTCCCTCACTCTCCATCTTCAAATCCAGACTCAAAACCGACCTGCTCTCCCTAGCATTCAACTTCCTTACCCATAACCACCCTCCTCCAACCCACCACCATTTTCCCCTGCCCTACGTTCTCTCCTCTCCTGCCCCCCCCCCCCCCACCCCCCTTGGTTTTCCCTTACTCTCTTCCCGACTGTCTCCCCTACTCACTCCCGTATTTGTTATCCGTTACTCGTGGTTTTATGTTCCTGTGTATTCTTATTTGTTCTCCGTTTCCCTGTGGTTCTATGTTTCTTTGTTTTCTTTGTTTCTTTTTTGCCTATTGTCAGCGACTTTGGGTCTTTGAAAAGCGCTATACAAAATAAATGAATTATTATTATTATTACTACTAAATCAAATCAAATCAAATTTATTTGTAAGGCCCGACAACACACGTTAATGTCCCTCATGTCCCTCATGGCATGCAGCAACATTCAAGAATATTTATGTGTTGCGTTTATTTACACCATGCCATGGCTTTTTTTTCCTCCTCTTTTTTTTTTAGCATTCTATATTTTGGAGTGATTCAGCTTCTTCCATTTCCGTACAACAGGTGTTGTTTCTTTCCCCTTTTCATTAAATCGAAAAGAGTTTGTTTTGAAGGTTTTGTGAATGTAGCGAGCTGGCAAAACAGGGAGGAAACGATAGCCATAGCCGATAAAGGGTGGCGCGTGATGATTAATGATGATAACACTCCAGAAAACACATAACACTGGCTCTCTTCAAATAAATCAACCAACGCAGCAACAGAAGTAGGAGACTGACTCTGTGCATCTTCGTGATAAACATTATCATCTGTCATCTTCCCAAAGCAACTTCTCTTAACTGTTTAAAGGTGTCGATATTCACTGGAGAACCCCGTGCTCGTCCCTGTGGTAGTAGCTTCCCTGAGCCGTCACTGGGTCTCCAGGTGGGAAATGGGCGGCACAAAGTTCCCAGGATATCGATCCTGCTCCCATTCAGACACAACCCGCCCTGCAGGAAGCGTCGCTGAACATTCCAGGGATAGACTGTAAGGAATGCCTTTGTGATTGTACTGGGGAGTTCCTCAGCGTTCATGGGACATGTACGGTCTTTGAAGCAGGGCAAGGCTGAAAAAGAGCATGTGTGCTCTGTCAATCTTTCCCTGGATATATAAAGATGAAAAACTATTCTTTTCTGAGAGGACAGAAGCGTCGGGGGAGGGTGATGGCTAAATATCATCCAGTTCTCCACGCGTCTGCCCGTGAAAGAGGAGCCGGGGACAGAGGTGGCAGTTAGGGCTCGTTCAGAACGACCTCCGTCCGGACACCCGATTACTCCCACGGCATGGAGGGAGAGGAGGAGAGGGGGAGGGAGGGAGATACAGGTGCACCGATACCAATTCCCCAGAACGGTACGAGTGCCACCAAGTTGTGGATCGGCTTATTTGAGCACTGGAACAGAATACTTCTCAGGTTGCAGTCCTTCATGACCACTAGCGTTGGAGGCGAGATGAAAAGGTCTGCACTTCCAAAGTCCAAAGACATCTAGTGACATATGGTATATATATCATGATGACACAATGGAATAAAAAACATAAGATGTTTTGACTGAAGCCTCCTTCAAATTAGATGTTTTAACTTTAACATTTTAAAGTTCATAGTTTTGGTTCAACGCACCCAGCAAATGGCACACAAAATGTGCACTGAGAAAGGTGCCATCAGTGGATCGATTGTTTAATGTTTTTTTTATTTAATTTTTTTTACATCATAATCATTAATTATATAATATTAAACATATATTATATAAATATAAAATTCAACTTGGCACAGGTGGCACAATTTTGTTTCCCTCGAAGAGAATCGCAGAATCACAGGCATCTTTCCTCATCGCCTGAAAGGTTTGGATTTTATGCACTAAAGAGCATTAATGGATCTGTATCAGGGCAGCCAGTCCAAGTACGAGTAGTACTTAGGAACTGGGCTGGGGATGATCCAGATAACACAGATGCAAGTAGTACTTATTGTAGGAACTGGATTGGCACCGGTCCAGGTACTACAGACGCAAGTAGTACTTAGGAACTGCATTGGCGCTGGTCCAGATAGTACAGACGCAAGTATTGGTGCAACTCTAGAGGGACAGAGGGGTAGCAGTTACTCAGCTGAGGGTTGGGGGGAGGGAGGGTGGCGGAGGGAGGGGGGGTGTATCCGAAATTCAAGCAGTGTCATTGTCTGTTTGAACCCGCCAGGTAGGATTCCTGGTTTTGACACAGGATCTCCCCCTATTGGCTGCAGGCCGTGTGTGTGTGTGTGTGTGTGTGTGTGTGTGTGTGTGTGTGTGTGTGTGTGTGTGTGTGTGTGTGTGTGTGTGTGCGTGTGTGTGTGTGTGTGTGTGTGTGTGTGCGTTTGCGTGTGTGTGTGTGTGTGTGTGTGTGTGTGTGTGTGTGTGTGTGTGTGTGTGTGTGTGTGTGTGTGTGTGTGTGTGTGGAGAAAAGGGGAGTAGGGGAGAAAGGGGTGGGAAAAATACGAGAGAGTAAGGGCTTGTGTCCATAGCGGACGTTTTTTTCAAGGCGGACCGCTTTGAAAAAAAGGGAAAAAAAGCTCAGATCGTTTTCCTGGGTCTCGCGACTGCCGCGGCTCCGCCCCTTCCTCGATGTTGATTACCTTGATGAGCGCGCTCCTTTCCAAAAGTTGAACTAGTTTCAACTTTATGCGCTGGGAGCGCTCTGCCCAAAAACGCTGCCGCCGAGAGCTCGTAAACGCGAGGCCTGTCGCGCCTGTAGCATAGAAATGAATGACAGGAAGGAGCTGACAACTCATAAAACGTCCGCTATGGACACAAGCCCTAAGAGAATAAGCAAATAGAGGAGAAAAGGAGGAGATAACATTGAAGAGGAGAAAAGAATGGGGGGGAGAATAGAACCGAATAAAGAAGAAAAGACACGAGGAGAAGGAGATAAGGAGGATAAAAGAGGATAGACGAGGGAGAGAAACGATGAGGGGGTGAGAGAAGAAGGCAAGGAGGCGGGAACCAAGGAGAAGAGACAAAACAAACCAACAAAGATGAGAGGAAGGGAGAAACGGTGGGATGAAGAAAGAGCAGAGGAGGATGGGAATAAAGATGAAGGACAGATGAAGGTGTCGGCGTGAACCACTCACCACTCGTCCTCCTCTGGTGCTCCTTCTAAACTCCCTGCTGCACTGTCAGTGTTGGGAACACGCGTCTGAAACACACACACAGACACACAACATGAATAACATTCAAGAGTTCATTCGGGGGGTTATGATTTCTGGTATAAAAGTTAGTTGTTGTTGAATATTTTCAACTGGAGCGAAAGCCTCTTGGCCTCAAGTCCCTTCACTCCTACCGCCTCCTTCCGCTGACCTTGCGTGCATGCGTTTCACACCGCCTCAAAATCTTTCATTCTACCCAGAGAAACCCTTGAAAAGTCCATTGGGTTTATTATATCGCATTCATGTTTCCCGTTCGGTTTTGGCGAAGTTGTAAACCAACCTGCTTTGACTGACAGGCAGTTGGCTTGTTAGACTCCAAGGAAGACAGTATAAACCAAACATTTTGAAGCACAAGTTTTTATGACAAC